>NC_064634.1:455769072-455923556 GCF_023864275.1 Schistocerca cancellata | reverse complement strand
CACCGCTCCAACATCAAGACAGAACAGCCTACCGACCAGAAGACAAGGCCAACATGCTGGCAGATACATTTGAAGCTAATTTCCAACCACTGAACGACAGGACTGACCCGGAACGTATCGCAATCATCGAAAGGGAAGCAGACGCCATACTCCATCATCAAGACGACGAAGACGACGACGCAGAAGACGATCTCATTCCACCCATCAGCGCAGAAGAAGTACAGGCTGGCATCCGGGCGTTACCCTCGAACAAAGCACCCGGCGCAGACGACATCCAAGGACGTGTCTTGAAGCAACTGCCCTGGACAGCGATCGTGCGACTCGCAGCCATATTCAACTGGATCATCACCACCGCCACATATCCATCACAATGGAAGCACTCCATAGTCACAGCAGTACCTAAACCGGAAAGGATCGCCATCACCCGCAGAGTTATCGTCCCATAAGCCTCCTGCCGCACATCAGCAAGCTATTTGAACGCATTCTCCTGCCAAGACTACAAAACATCATCAATAGAAACGAAGTGCTACCGCAAGAACAATTTGGATTCCGCAGCGGACACAGTACGACGCAGCAGATACTTCGAGCTGTCGAATACATCACAGAAGCATTCAACAAGAAGGAATTCTGCGGCGCCGTACTGCTGGACGTCACCAAAGCTTTTGATACCGTCTGGCACAAAGGCCTCATCTGGAAACTTAACAGACTACAATTTCCGAAGCCATACATTCGTCTCATAGCATCATACCTGAAGAATCGCACGTTCGCTGTCCGGGTTGACAACTCACTGTCAACAAATCGCCCTATAAACGCCGGAGTGCCGCAAGGATCTGTCCTTGGGCCAGTCCTGTACTCAATCTTCACCTCTGACATCCCATCGCAGCCGAGGGTGGAAAAGGCCATCTACGCAGACGACACAATGATCTTCACGCGAAGCAGATGGAGAGAAGTCCTCGTGCCTCGCCTTCAGAGCTCTCTTAACGCCCTTGAGCAATGGGCTGCCAAGTGGCGCATCAGTTTCAACCCTGCCAAGACCCAAGCCGTCATTTTCACGCGACGCAAGACCATGCCTGCACGCCATCTCAGACTTTACGACGTAGAACTACCGTGGGACACCTCCGCCAAATACCTGGGAGTCATCTTGGACAAACGACTGACGTGGAAACTCCACATAGAAGACGTAAGAGCGAAAGTAAACCAGAGAATAGGGGCTTTATACCCCCTCATCAACGAAGACTCGGACCTCTCAATAGAAAATGGAATTTTAATCTTCAGAATGTACATAAGGCCACTCATGGATTACGCCGCCGAAGTTTGGGGAGGTGCAGCAAAAACGCATATCCAGCGACTCCAGTCTCTCCAAAACAAAATTCTCCGACGCATCTTTCACGTCCATTCACAGTTTCCGCACCGCTATCTCCAAGAAGCTGCAGAAGAACCTGAAGTAATGCAACGACACCAAGACCTGGCAAGAAGATTTTACAGCAAGACACAAGAAGCAGACAACCCACTCATAAGAGCATTAGGCGCACCGCAAAATCCGCGAGATAAATACAAGAGACCTATAGCACTACTGGACCGATAAAAACGACGCTACAACAAGACGAATAAATACAGCTGTGAAATGCTCAGAAGAAACGAAACATTGACGAAAACTCCGTAACGCTTTAATGCAAAGAAGTTCAACCCCCGTCCCACACACACACAAGATACACACAAAATAAAGAAGCACAGACCCCACACGCCAACCCCAGAAGAAGCAGGCAATGCTTAAAAAGTAAATCCTGCGCCACATAGCTAATAAGTAGCCATAAGAAGGTGGACGGAGCGCTTGCTACCGCCCAACGTCCGACAGCCTGTGCGGAGCAGCCCCACACCTGCGCCACAACCACCCGCGCCTTTCAAACCACCGAGGATGGGGCTACACACAGCCACACCACAGTCGCCAACCAGTCGCCACGGCAGCGCCGCAAACCACGGCCAAACTGCAGCCACCGCGCGCTACAGCCTGGGTCGGCCCGCCGAGAATCGCCGCCCACGCCCAAATGCCGCCCCCACAGCCCCAGCCGGCGACCGGCCACAATGGCCAAACCTTCGGCAAAGGCCCCACACCGTCGCCGCGGCAGCCCGGCCAGCGCGGCCGGCGCCACAGCCACACAAGAGGAGGCGTGCGGCGATGACGGCCGTGCAAACGCACCTCCGCCGCCCCATCGCCCTCCCACCGTTTCCCGATCGGCCCGCAGCCGTCGGGCCACGTCCTCCTCCTCTCGCCCGCCAACATTCACAGCCCTTTCGTTCGTTTCCCAACAATTTCAATTGTGCCCGCCGCAAAAAACGGGCGCCGCCTGCAAAGCAACATGCTCCGCCGGAGCGCCCCTCGCCGCTTACGAGCCAACCCCTCGCCCGAGGCAAACCGAAATCCGCAACTACAGACCAACCCAATCTGCCGTCAGCACACACGACAGCCAACATCACGCGTTACGAGTTAGACATTAGGTTCACACGTCTCGGTTAGGTTCGGTGGACGTGGGTTGGGTTAAGGGCACTTGGGTTAGGTTAAGCATTCAAAACACACGTCAGGCGTCAGAGGTTAGGTTAGGTTACGTTACATTAAGGTTAGGTTAGGTTAGGTTAGGTTAGGGGCACTTGGGTTAGGTTAAGGGTCGGTGTTAGGTTAAGCGTCAAACTTAGGTTAAGCATTCAAACCACACGTCGGGCGTCCGAGGTTAGGTTAGGTTAGGTTAGGTTAGGTTAAGGCCACTTGGGTTAGGTTAAGCCTCAAACTTAGGTTAAGCATTCAAACACACGTCGGGCGTCAGGTGGCCGCAGCAGCCGCACCTACCTACCCACCCACCCACCCACCCACCTCACGGCCGGACAGCTTGGCTTACTTGGCGCTGAGGCTGACCTCACCGCACCTCACCTCACGCTACGCAACGCTACACAGGTTCGGTTCGCTCAGCTTAGGCTTAGAGCTTAAGCGCCGAGGTCGGATTACGTTGGTTCACCTTCGGGCGCCACACTTTGGGTGTAAAGGTCGCGTCGGGTCGTCGGCACGCCGCAAAAACAAAAACAAAAGCGAAGCCACAGACAACGCCGACAAACGGGCAGCACGACCACGACCAGATACCGAGACACACGGACCACCCACCGGCCAAAGGGCACCAAACAACAAACCAGAGCACCACGTGTCGACCAGAGCAACCCGCCGCTCACGCGACGTGGCTGGCACCGAAGGGCCGCCGCAACTGCGCTTTCCGCGCCGGGCCGGATGCACGTGCGGCAACACCACCACCGCACACAGCCGCTGTTCAACATCAACCAACAACACGCCGCGGTCGCAGCCTCAACGCCAGCACACGTTTGCACCACCATTCACACGCACCGCACAAACAGCTGTCGCCGACAACACAAACACACCGCAACGACGCCGCCGCCGCCGCCGCCTCTACTTGTGCCGGCCACCCACCCCACCGACGGCGCACCTGTCGCCAGCCGGCAGTCGGCAGTCGGCAGTCGGCAGTCGGCAGTCGGCACGGGAAACGCACACCGCCACTTCGCTCGCGCGCACGCCACCAACCAGTCGTCGTCTCCAAAAACAACAAACAAACATAGGGCAGGCAACAAATCGCCTCGCACGAACCGTCCACAAAACTATCAAAGCACAGCCTCTGGCTAACGGCCACGACGCAGCGGCACGCTGCTCCTTTCCCCGCCCCACTCCATTCACAAAGTCACGCGACACCTTTCCGCCACTACGCGCAGCCGCACCCGACGCCCGTGGCAACGACACAACTACTGCACTATCCACCGTACACACAGCCAGCCAGCCAGCCAGCCAGCCAGCCAGCCAGCCAGCCAGCCAGCCAGCCAAAAGCACACCAACGACCCAAACACGCACGTGCAACGGCACGCCCCAAACCAGTCAACGTCGACAACCACACGCACGGCTGGAAACAGGCGTCCTTCCACGTTGCCATCAAGCTACACACAAGACACAAGGAACCAACAACAGCACGCCTGCCCGCCCGCCCCACTCTCACGCCGCAAAAAGCACACCGAAACCGCCAAACGCACATTCCCATCGCACTGACACCGACCGGCTCGCTACCACCACACCTCTCGGCAGCCGTTTCGCAGACATGACACGGCGCGACATGACATCACGACCAACTCTCCTTTCCCCGACGCCTTCGGCCGGAGCACAACGCCGCCAATTCGCCACACAGTCGACAAGCGCCCGCCCTCCCTGCACGACGCCGCGCAGCAAACGCGCCCGCAAACACATACCTCTCCTCTCTCTCGGCCGCCCGACGCGCCAACCGCCACACCGCCAGCCACTCGCAATTGTGCACTGCCGCCAGCCACACGTCCAACACGCCGCGCCGCCTCCGGCCACCCGCCAGGGGGCGCTCACGTCCGCGACAACAGCGCGGCCCGCCGGGCCAAACCGAACCGAGCCGCCCGCCGCTGCTCTGCACATCTTCCTGCGCGCATCAACAAAACGAGGCAAGCGAGCACACCCCGTCACAACGCCACATCACGCAAATGCCGTGCCGACCTCTTGTGTCTACCGCCTAAATTGCACTCACCAGCCGCCCCTTCTTCTTCCTATCTATCTATCTGTGCGTCTGTGTCGGTCCGCGCGTGACGCCTCTCAACATCCGCCGTCGCCGTCCCCGTTTCCGCCCCAATGCCATCGTCGCGCCGCCGCCTCCTCCTCCTCCTCCGCCGCCCCTGTCCGGCCCGCACCACACCATACACCGCTGCTTGTCCCGGCCGTTGCCACCAAAGGCGCCTACCGCAAACGCGCCACGCCGCAGCCCCCGTGCGTGCATCTCCGTGCCGACGCTGCCTCTCTGCCCTCCCGCACGCACTCGACCGACCGACATGCACTGCGTCGACGGCCTCGACAACACAGTCTCTGGGCTCCGCACTGCGTGTTCCGGTACGCGCGCTCAAACACCTATGTACTCATTACCAGCGATGGCGAGGCACCACACAATCTCTGACCAGAGAGTTTCTTATCGTCGCTAGTCTGCGCCACACGACACTAGTGGCACGTAGCGGGTCGGCAGGAACAGTTGTCATCTCTATGTGGCGGGTCGGGAGAGGTCGTAGTCAGTCGACGACAGTATTAGCGAGTGGACGATTGTACTGAGCGGGCGGCGGCGTGCTCTTCTCGCGACTCTGGTCTCCGTTCGGGACGATGCATATTGTTATAAAAGGTAAGGTAATGAAGCTGCATTGCGCAAATCTAATAATGTATGTCAATTGTAACTATTTTCTTCACAACAAAATGCCCCAATAATACTTTGTTTCCAAAGTAACTTTTTTTTAAAGGTAAAACCATTCATTTCCATTTAAAGAATATTTCCTCCAACAATCAAAAAATTCAATGTGAGCCGGCATTCATTGCACGAAGCTGTGTACAGGTATCTACAGTTAAGAGCACATATAGATGCAGTTTGTTTCCTCTTTTGCCTTTTTTTTTCATTGACGTAACGATCTTTTGCTCTTTTTTTTTTGTTTTTTATTCTGATTTGTACGTAGGCTGTTTGTTTACATTTTTTTTTATTGGTAATGCCACGTAGCGCTCTGTGTGAAAATCACTGCCTGTGCCGTGTGCAGTCAGTGGCCAGTTTGCATTGTTGTCATATGAACCTGCTATAGCTGGATGTGAACAGCGCGTACCGTTGCGCAGTTAGGGGTGAGCCGCCAGCACTGGTGCATGTGAGGAGAGATATGGCGGACTTTTCAAATTACATATATTATGACTTGTGATGATATTAAGGGTAAATACATTGTTTGTTGTTCTCTATTAAAATCTTTACTTTGCTAACTATCCCTATCAGTAGTTAGTGCCCTCCGTAGTTTGAATCTCTTATTTAGCTGGCAGTAGTGGTGCTCGCTGTATTGCCGTACTTCGAGTAATGACGATTTTTGTGAGGTAAGTGATTTCCGAAAGGTGTACTTTAATGTTACTCAGGGCCATTCTTTTGCAGGGATCTTTGATAGTCAGATTGCGTTGCGCTCAAAATATAGTGCGTCACTTTAAGCGCAGTTTTGTATACATTGTTGTTCAAAGGGGGACGTTTCAGAATACAGGGCCGAAGGTCAGCCAGCGCTGCCCTTACAACGTTTATCGGGTTTTCAATTATGTCTCTTGAGATGTTCATGGTTCATTATTTCCATTCATCATATTATCGCGCGTTTCCCATCAATCTTCGTTCGTTCATTTTCTAGGGACGTTAACAACATTCTGGCACATTTTTATCATCATTCACGCACTCACTTACTTACGACTATTTGTGCGGGGAGGTTACACTTGGGTCCATTTCCATTTACATTCAATGTTGATAGACCTTTTTTTTGTTGTTGTTTTGTTGCTGGCAGGTTACAAACGCCTCATTTTATGTTGGTTGCAGCGTTTTTCTCCTTCTTCTAGTGTTTTCCCCGCTCTCACCACCGCCCCCGCCCCTCCCGCATCCGTCGGTCTCACCACGTTCACTGACGGCCGCGTCTGCGGCTACACCACAACACAACAACGGCCCCCTCCCGGCAACCCATTCGTTTTCTCTTCTTTTGCACAAAAACAACGCCGCACGCGCCAGCCGAGCGCAGCGCAAGCCACCCACACCGCGCCCCTCCCCGTCTTTATAGCCCCCGCTTCTTGTTTTCTTCGTTTGCCCCCTCCCATCTCCCGAATGCCATGCCATGCCATGCCAGCAGCGTTACGCGTGCCCCTCCCCTGTCCACACACTACCGCGAAACGAACAGCCTTCCGGGCCACATGCAGGGCACGCCCACCGCCATTCCCGGACGCAATTCTCGAAACAACACACACACAAAATGAACGCACTATCCCCACTTCGCTTCTCTCTCTCTCTCTCTCTCTCTCTCTCTCTCTCTCTCTCTCTCTCTCTCTCTCTCTCGTCCCTTCCCTTTAACGAAAGACAAACAAACCCCAGTTAACACACTTTCTCGACACCTTCATGTAGGGAGGGAGGGAGGGAGGGAGGGTGCGTGCGTGCGTTGTCTCGACCGTGACGGCAACCATCGACGATCCATTTCCCCCACTGGTAAAACATGTTCACTAACACCTACAGACATCATTCCGTACACACACAATGGCTTTGCACACGAACATAGACGGCACGGGCACTGTCGTACATTCTTCCTCAGAACCATCTCAACGAACGTTACATACACATCCGGGAAAGCAAAGCAAAGCAACGCAACGCACACAATTCAGCCGTCAAAGGTAACGTTCACCACGGCAGACACTTGCCGCCGCGCCGTTACACGCATTTCAGTGCGGCTACAATACACCTCCGACACGGGAACGTTCCGTTGCTCTACACCGCGTTTCTCCGTTTTGTTTGGTTTTTTTTTCTTTTTTCTCTCTCTCTCTACTTTTTTTTTCCCCTCTGTCCTTTCCTCCACCATTCTCTCCTCACGTTCTGCCCAGACATTCGACCGATCACAGAGGTTCACCTTTCGGTAACCGTTCTCAGCGCGACGGTATGACGGGTGTTCAAGACGTACCGTTGCGTGATGCCGGTGTACCGCGCCGATCGACAGTTTCCCAGAGGCGACGGATCGGACCACATCACCGACACACACAAACACGTGTGCGCACATTCGCCAAAGCGACCGTCGTCTTCTAGCGTCGCGCTTACTGTACTGTACTGTACTGCACTGGACTGGACACGCGTGCATGCATCTTCAATGACGACGTCGGTGTGCGTGCGTCGTACGCACAAGCAGACACAGTCAGTCAGACACGACTATCGAAATCAGAGTCGGAGGGAAGGTACATCATCGTGCGTGTCGCCCGTACAATGCAATACACATTGGTGTCTCAATGCGCGTTCATTTAAACGTCACTCACACGCCTCCACGCTGCAGCATTTACAGACACATCTCACCCTAGCCATGTATGGCGTGCAAACCGACCCGAAAAAACGGCCGTCGTTACACACTGACATTCCCAACAATCGCGTTTCGTTTCCATCCGTCACGTAACTAACCGGCACCTCCATCCAAAGGACACATCACCGATCGCACTTCCCCCACCTCGCAGACAGGTAACACCAACGAGTTGTGCGCACGTGCCTCCATTCCACGTCACACCGTGGCCGTACCCCGCAACACGCGACGCGCCCCCATCAATCAAATTCATCGCATCGGCCACCCCACCCCGTCGCGTCGCAACCAAAGCGGTAGCTATTGCCGCCGTCCACCCACTCACACACAAAACAACAACAACAACAACAACAACAATTCCGCCCTTCCCGCAAAGGCCATTTGGTGGCCCTGAAAAGGGCCGTTTTTGCCGCTCTCGCAACGGAGGAGCCTTCTCTCCTTCCATTCCAGAGCCACCTCCTTACTTGGAGCTCGTGTACTTGGTCACCGCCTTCGTGCCCTCGCTCACGGCGTGCTTGGCCAGCTCGCCAGGCAGCAACAGCCGCACAGCGGTCTGGATCTCGCGGGACGTGATGGTCGAGCGCTTGTTGTAGTGCGCCAGGCGGGACGCCTCGGCCGCGATGCGCTCGAAAATGTCGTTCACGAAGCTGTTCATGATGCTCATCGCCTTCGACGAGATGCCCGTGTCAGGGTGCACCTGCTTCAGCACCTTGTAGATGTAGATGGCATAGCTCTCCTTCCTCTTGCGCTTCTTCTTCTTGTCGCCCTTCGAAATGTTCTTCTGAGCCTTGCCAGCCTTCTTGGCGGCCTTCCCGCTAGTCTTGGGCGGCATCTCAAACAAGAACGTGAACGTACGGCAGCAACACCAGTAGCAAGCGCTCCGCTCTAGTCAGCGTCTCCCCACACAGTGGCACCCAGCGCGCCCCGCCGCCGCACCTTTACCAGCTCGCCCCGTTGCGGCCGCCGACCAATGGGCCGCGAGCGCAACCGGCCGCCGCACCCGAGAGCATAAAGGACCCCCACCCCTGGCGGCGCCGCCACTCCGCTGCTCGACTCGCTGCGGCTCGCACCGTCCTTCGTCTCGTCTCGTTTTCACACCACAGCCCATCGCCATGTCCGGACGCGGAAAGGGAGGCAAAGTCAAGGGCAAGTCAAAGTCCCGCTCCAGCAGGGCCGGGCTCCAGTTCCCGGTCGGCAGAATCCACCGCCTCCTGCGCAAGGGAAACTACGCCGAGCGCGTCGGCGCCGGGGCGCCCGTCTACCTCGCCGCCGTCATGGAGTACCTCGCGGCTGAGGTGCTCGAGCTGGCCGGAAACGCGGCCCGCGACAACAAGAAGACGCGCATCATCCCGCGCCACCTGCAGCTTGCCATCCGCAACGACGAGGAGCTCAACAAGCTCCTGTCGGGCGTCACCATCGCACAGGGTGGTGTCCTGCCCAACATCCAGGCCGTCCTGCTGCCAAAGAAGACCGAGAAGAAGGCCTAAACAGAGAGGCCAGGCAATCGGCACGCGGACCCGCCGCCCAGCAGCGCTGCGTGCTCCCCTGCACGCAACGCGCTTTGCCGGCCCGGCTCACAACAATCGGCCCTTTTCAGGGCCACCACACAAACCTACGTCCAAAGCAAAATTGCAGTCGTCCTCGCCGCACTTTACTTTAACGTCACTTCCACAGCCGCCGCCGGCAACAAGACCATACCAACTGCTACGATTGCAGGGGGGAGAAATTCTGCGAGGTACCTCGGTGTCACGCCTGACATCCAAGTGTCACATAGGGGAACTTGGCACAAACGCTCACGCCAGGATGCACATCCTGTACCCTGTTCCCTCGACCCCGCAACAGGCGTAGCGATACTGGAATATGCGCGCCCTGTATGGGGCTGTGCAGCCAGATCGACGATGCATCGCCTACAGAAGGGTCCAAAGCAGAGCGCTCTACGACGGGCCTTACACGTCCCCGCGGCAGACCTGCATAGAACCACTCACAACACGATTCCGCGCCCTGGCACAAGCGTTCTACGCCACCGCGCGGAAGTCAGAAAATGACTGTTACGTCTTGACCCTTGGGCGATATGAACACCACAGGGACAGATGTGCAAGACCCGAGAGTCGCTGCTCCAGCAGTAGCACAGACAGAACACATAATCACTCTCAACAAACAGCAACGTCCGAAAACAAGCACAGTACCGAAGATAAGAACAACACACAGAAAAGAGGAGCAAATGTCCACAGGCGACAATAACCTCCACCAACTCCCCCTCTAACGGTAAGAGGACTAAAAGAGAGAAGAACAAGAAGAGCCGCCGCCATCTTGTCGTCCACAGCCCGTGTGGCCCAACACACACACACACACACCTTGTTTTGTTTCGTTTGCCTCAAGCACCTCCACGCACGCACAGTCGCCTTCCAAACGACAAGACAACGACAGCAATAATGACCACTGCGAGAGGAGCGTGTCGACACACCGCCCTCCACTCCCGCGCGCCCCAAACAAACGAAACAGCTGATCCGGCCGCCTATCGGCACGCCTTGCCTCGGCAACTCCAACGCCGCCGCAAACACACACAGCCAAACCGCGCAAATATTCACCGCCTCTCGCACAACAACAACAACAACAACACACAGCCCGGCATCTCCATCGATCGATAAACAAAGCAAACACAAAACGCCCTCTCTCGCACACACAGCCGCAAGACCCGCTTCCTTTCCTTTCTCCCAGTCACGTCACGTCAGTCAAACGAAAACGAAATGAAGAATGAAAGAAAGAAGGCAGGCAGGCAGGCAACACACGCAGCAACAACACAGACTCTTTCGCACTTTTCAATTTCCGAACAGTGTGGTGGCCCTGAAAAGGGCCGTTTTCGTCTCTCCCACGGCCGCGGGAAGGCCAACGCGGCACAGCACACCGGCTGCGACGCGCCTAACCGCCGAAACCGTACAGGGTGCGCCCCTGCCTCTTCAGGGCGTACACCACGTCCATGGCCGTCACAGTCTTGCGCTTGGCGTGCTCAGTGTACGTCACCGCGTCGCGGATCACGTTCTCCAGGAACACCTTCAGCACTCCGCGGGTCTCCTCGTAGATCAGACCAGAGATGCGCTTCACGCCGCCCCTGCGAGCCAGGCGGCGGATCGCGGGCTTCGTGATGCCCTGGATGTTGTCGCGCAACACCTTGCGGTGCCGCTTGGCGCCACCCTTGCCGAGCCCCTTTCCTCCCTTGCCGCGGCCAGTCATCTCTTCTAAATCCTCAAAAAAGCTCAGGCAAGCAAAACGTCTGCTGCAGCGGCTGGCTCCTCACCCGGCGCTAGCGAGTCGGCTACGGTCTGCGCCCAGCGCACGCGCCAGCCCCCCTATATAGACTCTGGCCCGCCCTCCCCCCACCACGCGCAACCGAGGGCATATAAGCGCACCACGGTGGCTGGCGCGCGCCCGTGTCGTCAAGGCAGCACCCGACGCAGCACCTCGCTCGCCTCCACGCCGCTCCGCTACCGCTATGGCCCGCACAAAGCAAACGGCCCGCAAGTCCACCGGCGGAAAGGCGCCGCGCAAACAGCTCGCCACCAAGGCGGCGAGGAAGAGCGCGCCCGCCACCGGCGGCGTCAAGAAGCCCCACCGCTACAGGCCGGGCACCGTCGCCCTGCGAGAAATCAGGCGCTACCAGAAGAGCACAGAGCTGCTCATCCGCAAGCTGCCATTCCAGCGCCTAGTGCGCGAGATCGCCCAGGACTTCAAGACCGACCTGCGCTTCCAGAGCTCCGCGGTCATGGCCCTGCAGGAGGCCAGCGAGGCCTACCTCGTCGGCCTCTTCGAAGACACCAACCTGTGCGCAATCCACGCCAAGCGCGTCACCATCATGCCCAAGGACATCCAGCTCGCGCGCCGCATCCGCGGCGAGCGCGCCTAAACACCGCGCCAGCCGCTGGGCACCGCCCACGCACGCAAACAAACAAAACGGCCCTTTTAAGGGCCACTAACATCACTCCGTCGCGAGCAAACTTTGTCGGTCGCCTCTCGCCCCACAACCAGAGAACCAAAGACAAAACACCGCTTCCACTTCCCGTCCGTCCGCCACAGCCGCTCTCCTCTGCCAGCTTGCTGGCGCGCGCAACAATCAATCAACATCATCCCTCCCCGGCGCGGCGCTCAAAGCGCACAACACCCATCGGCCGACGCCGTCAACCACACGGGTGGCTGGCCGGCCGCCGCTTCGTTTCGAAACAAACAAACAAACAAAACAAAAACCCGCACCAACGGCCAGCCAGGCACGCAGGCTCGTCCAACGCCACCGACCCTTTCCACATCTCAACGTCCCCCGCCCCCGTTGCAAGAACACACACACAACCAAGACAAGACACATCCGAGGAGAAGGCAGGCAAACAGACAGACAAACCAAAGTATTCAAACAACATGACACAAACCAACCGTCGGCCGGCCGCGACCAAAAACGGCGACAAGCAACCGCTACCGCCGCCCGCACCCGCCACCGACCCCCCGCAATCCAACCACCACGGCACGCAAACAGTATCCACACACGGGCATACAGAAACGCCAGACGGCACAACCACACCGCAACACGACAATCAAAACCTTCCCGACGTGCTTTGATGGCCCTGAGAAGGGCCGTTTTGGGCCGCGCGTCTCTTGCGCGCCACTAGACGACGGGGACGGGGGGTGGGGACGACGGAGTCAACCGCCAACCCTTCCTTTCCTTTCCCATTCCTTTCTTCTTCTCCTCTACTTCTTCTTCTTGGGCGACGCCTTCGCCTTAGACGGCGTCGTCGCCTTCTTCGGGCGCGGCGCCTTCGGCTTCTTCGTCGGAACCTTGGCGGCCTTCTTCGCCTTCGACGGCGACTTGGCCTTGGCCGGCTTGGCAGCAGCCGCCTTCTTCGCACCGGCGGGAGCGGCCGACGCCGCAGACGCCTTCTTGGCGGCGCCCGCCTTCCGACCAGTCGCCGCCTTCACGCCACCAGCCTTCTTTGCGCCGGCCGCACGGGCACCCTTCTTCTCCTTGCTGGCCGGAGCGGCGCGCTTCTTCTTGGCACCGCCAGCACGAGCCTTGCCGCCCTCAGCCGCCCCGCCGCCGGCGCCGGCAAGCTTGAAAGAGCCGGACGCGCCCTTCCCCTTCGTCTGCACCAGCTCGCCCGCCACCACGGCCGACTTGAGGTACTTCTTGATAAACGGCGCCAGCTTCTCCGCGTCCAGCTTGTAGTGCGCGGCAATGTACTTCTTGATCGCCTGCAGCGACGATCCGCCGCGCTCCTTCAGACTCTTGATGGCGGCCGTCACCATCTCAGAGGTGCGCGGGTGCGCAGGCTTGGCGCGCGGCTTCTTCGCAGACGACGCAGACTTTGCCTTCTTCGTAGTGCCGGTGGCGGCGGGTGCCGCAGCAGTCTCGTTCGTAGCCGCCTGATCTGCCATTTCGACGACGCGCGTTAACACACAACACAGCGAGCAGCGAGAGCGAGAAGAGACACGCAGCGAGCGGAGCGCACAGCAGAGGAATAGCCGCCTCGCGCCACAGGCCCAGCCAGTGTCGCGGGCGGGCGCGGACGGCCGAGAGAGCGGCCGCCACTCTGCGCGCCGCCGCGCCGCGCCTCCCGCGCTTGCTACCGCCCAACGTCCGACAGCCTGTGCGGAGCAGCCCCACACCTGCGCCACAACCACCCGCGCCTTTCAAACCACCGAGGATGGGGCTACACACAGCCACACCACAGTCGCCAACCAGTCGCCACGGCAGCGCCGCAAACCACGGCCAAACTGCAGCCACCGCGCGCTACAGCCTGGGTCGGCCCGCCGAGAATCGCCGCCCACGCCCAAATGCCGCCCCCACAGCCCCAGCCGGCGACCGGCCACAATGGCCAAACCTTCGGCAAAGGCCCCACACCGTCGCCGCGGCAGCCCGGCCAGCGCGGCCGGCGCCACAGCCACACAAGAGGAGGCGTGCGGCGATGACGGCCGTGCAAACGCACCTCCGCCGCCCCATCGCCCTCCCACCGTTTCCCGATCGGCCCGCAGCCGTCGGGCCACGTCCTCCTCCTCTCGCCCGCCAATATTCACAGCCCTTTCGTTCGTTTCCCAACAATTTCAATTGTGCCCGCCGCAAAAAACGGGCGCCGCCTGCAAAGCAACATGCTCCGCCGGAGCGCCCCTCGCCGCTTACGAGCCAACCCCTCGCCCGAGGCAAACCGAAATCCGCAACTACAGACCAACCCAATCTGCCGTCAGCACACACGACAGCCAACATCACGCGTTACGAGTTAGACATTAGGTTCACACGTCTCGGTTAGGTTCGGTGGACGTGGGTTGGGTTAAGGGCACTTGGGTTAGGTTAAGCATTCAAAACACACGTCAGGCGTCAGAGGTTAGGTTAGGTTACGTTACATTAAGGTTAGGTTAGGTTAGGTTAGGTTAGGGGCACTTGGGTTAGGTTAAGGGTCGGTGTTAGGTTAAGCGTCAAACTTAGGTTAAGCATTCAAACCACACGTCGGGCGTCCGAGGTTAGGTTAGGTTAGGTTAGGTTAGGTTAAGGCCACTTGGGTTAGGTTAAGCCTCAAACTTAGGTTAAGCATTCAAACACACGTCGGGCGTCAGGTGGCCGCAGCAGCCGCACCTACCTACCCACCCACCCACCCACCCACCTCACGGCCGGACAGCTTGGCTTACTTGGCGCTGAGGCTGACCTCACCGCACCTCACCTCACGCTACGCAACGCTACACAGGTTCGGTTCGCTCAGCTTAGGCTTAGAGCTTAAGCGCCGAGGTCGGATTACGTTGGTTCACCTTCGGGCGCCACACTTTGGGTGTAAAGGTCGCGTCGGGTCGTCGGCACGCCGCAAAAACAAAAACAAAAGCGAAGCCACAGACAACGCCGACAAACGGGCAGCACGACCACGACCAGATACCGAGACACACGGACCACCCACCGGCCAAAGGGCACCAAACAACAAACCAGAGCACCACGTGTCGACCAGAGCAACCCGCCGCTCACGCGACGTGGCTGGCACCGAAGGGCCGCCGCAACTGCGCTTTCCGCGCCGGGCCGGATGCACGTGCGGCAACACCACCACCGCACACAGCCGCTGTTCAACATCAACCAACAACACGCCGCGGTCGCAGCCTCAACGCCAGCACACGTTTGCACCACCATTCACACGCACCGCACAAACAGCTGTCGCCGACAACACAAACACACCGCAACGACGCCGCCGCCGCCGCCGCCTCTACTTGTGCCGGCCACCCACCCCACCGACGGCGCACCTGTCGCCAGCCGGCAGTCGGCAGTCGGCAGTCGGCAGTCGGCAGTCGGCACGGGAAACGCACACCGCCACTTCGCTCGCGCGCACGCCACCAACCAGTCGTCGTCTCCAAAAACAACAAACAAACATAGGGCAGGCAACAAATCGCCTCGCACGAACCGTCCACAAAACTATCAAAGCACAGCCTCTGGCTAACGGCCACGACGCAGCGGCACGCTGCTCCTTTCCCCGCCCCACTCCATTCACAAAGTCACGCGACACCTTTCCGCCACTACGCGCAGCCGCACCCGACGCCCGTGGCAACGACACAACTACTGCACTATCCACCGTACACACAGCCAGCCAGCCAGCCAGCCAGCCAGCCAGCCAGCCAGCCAAAAGCACACCAACGACCCAAACACGCACGTGCAACGGCACGCCCCAAACCAGTCAACGTCGACAACCACACGCACGGCTGGAAACAGGCGTCCTTCCACGTTGCCATCAAGCTACACACAAGACACAAGGAACCAACAACAGCACGCCTGCCCGCCCGCCCCACTCTCACGCCGCAAAAAGCACACCGAAACCGCCAAACGCACATTCCCATCGCACTGACACCGACCGGCTCGCTACCACCACACCTCTCGGCAGCCGTTTCGCAGACATGACACGGCGCGACATGACATCACGACCAACTCTCCTTTCCCCGACGCCTTCGGCCGGAGCACAACGCCGCCAATTCGCCACACAGTCGACAAGCGCCCGCCCTCCCTGCACGACGCCGCGCAGCAAACGCGCCCGCAAACACATACCTCTCCTCTCTCTCGGCCGCCCGACGCGCCAACCGCCACACCGCCAGCCACTCGCAATTGTGCACTGCCGCCAGCCACACGTCCAACACGCCGCGCCGCCTCCGGCCACCCGCCAGGGGGCGCTCACGTCCGCGACAACAGCGCGGCCCGCCGGGCCAAACCGAACCGAGCCGCCCGCCGCTGCTCTGCACATCTTCCTGCGCGCATCAACAAAACGAGGCAAGCGAGCACACCCCGTCACAACGCCACATCACGCAAATGCCGTGCCGACCTCTTGTGTCTACCGCCTAAATTGCACTCACCAGCCGCCCCTTCTTCTTCCTATCTATCTATCTGTGCGTCTGTGTCGGTCCGCGCGTGACGCCTCTCAACATCCGCCGTCGCCGTCCCCGTTTCCGCCCCAATGCCATCGTCGCGCCGCCGCCTCCTCCTCCTCCTCCGCCGCCCCTGTCCGGCCCGCACCACACCATACACCGCTGCTTGTCCCGGCCGTTGCCACCAAAGGCGCCTACCGCAAACGCGCCACGCCGCAGCCCCCGTGCGTGCATCTCCGTGCCGACGCTGCCTCTCTGCCCTCCCGCACGCACTCGACCGACCGACATGCACTGCGTCGACGGCCTCGACAACACAGTCTCTGGGCTCCGCACTGCGTGTTCCGGTACGCGCGCTCAAACACCTATGTACTCATTACCAGCGATGGCGAGGCACCACACAATCTCTGACCAGAGAGTTTCTTATCGTCGCTAGTCTGCGCCACACGACACTAGTGGCACGTAGCGGGTCGGCAGGAACAGTTGTCATCTCTATGTGGCGGGTCGGGAGAGGTCGTAGTCAGTCGACGACAGTATTAGCGAGTGGACGATTGTACTGAGCGGGCGGCGGCGTGCTCTTCTCGCGACTCTGGTCTCCGTTCGGGACGATGCATATTGTTATAAAAGGTAAGGTAATGAAGCTGCATTGCGCAAATCTAATAATGTATGTCAATTGTAACTATTTTCTTCACAACAAAATGCCCCAATAATACTTTGTTTCCAAAGTAACTTTTTTTTAAAGGTAAAACCATTCATTTCCATTTAAAGAATATTTCCTCCAACAATCAAAAAATTCAATGTGAGCCGGCATTCATTGCACGAAGCTGTGTACAGGTATCTACAGTTAAGAGCACATATAGATGCAGTTTGTTTCCTCTTTTGCCTTTTTTTTTCATTGACGTAACGATCTTTTGCTCTTTTTTTTTTTGTTTTTTATTCTGATTTGTACGTAGGCTGTTTGTTTACATTTTTTTTTATTGGTAATGCCACGTAGCGCTCTGTGTGAAAATCACTGCCTGTGCCGTGTGCAGTCAGTGGCCAGTTTGCATTGTTGTCATATGAACCTGCTATAGCTGGATGTGAACAGCGCGTACCGTTGCGCAGTTAGGGGTGAGCCGCCAGCACTGGTGCATGTGAGGAGAGATATGGCGGACTTTTCAAATTACATATATTATGACTTGTGATGATATTAAGGGTAAATACATTGTTTGTTGTTCTCTATTAAAATCTTTACTTTGCTAACTATCCCTATCAGTAGTTAGTGCCCTCCGTAGTTTGAATCTCTTATTTAGCTGGCAGTAGTGGTGCTCGCTGTATTGCCGTACTTCGAGTAATGACGATTTTTGTGAGGTAAGTGATTTCCGAAAGGTGTACTTTAATGTTACTCAGGGCCATTCTTTTGCAGGGATCTTTGATAGTCAGATTGCGTTGCGCTCAAAATATAGTGCGTCACTTTAAGCGCAGTTTTGTATACATTGTTGTTCAAAGGGGGACGTTTCAGAATACAGGGCCGAAGGTCAGCCAGCGCTGCCCTTACAACGTTTATCGGGTTTTCAATTATGTCTCTTGAGATGTTCATGGTTCATTATTTCCATTCATCATATTATCGCGCGTTTCCCATCAATCTTCGTTCGTTCATTTTCTAGGGACGTTAACAACATTCTGGCACATTTTTATCATCATTCACGCACTCACTTACTTACGACTATTTGTGCGGGGAGGTTACACTTGGGTCCATTTCCATTTACATTCAATGTTGATAGACCTTTTTTTTGTTGTTGTTTTGTTGCTGGCAGGTTACAAACGCCTCATTTTATGTTGGTTGCAGCGTTTTTCTCCTTCTTCTAGTGTTTTCCCCGCTCTCACCACCGCCCCCGCCCCTCCCGCATCCGTCGGTCTCACCACGTTCACTGACGGCCGCGTCTGCGGCTACACCACAACACAACAACGGCCCCCTCCCGGCAACCCATTCGTTTTCTCTTCTTTTGCACAAAAACAACGCCGCACGCGCCAGCCGAGCGCAGCGCAAGCCACCCACACCGCGCCCCTCCCCGTCTTTATAGCCCCCGCTTCTTGTTTTCTTCGTTTGCCCCCTCCCATCTCCCGAATGCCATGCCATGCCATGCCAGCAGCGTTACGCGTGCCCCTCCCCTGTCCACACACTACCGCGAAACGAACAGCCTTCCGGGCCACATGCAGGGCACGCCCACCGCCATTCCCGGACGCAATTCTCGAAACAACACACACACAAAATGAACGCACTATCCCCACTTCGCTTCTCTCTCTCTCTCTCTCTCTCTCTCTCTCTCTCTCTCTCTCTCTCGTCCCTTCCCTTTAACGAAAGACAAACAAACCCCAGTTAACACACTTTCTCGACACCTTCATGTAGGGAGGGAGGGAGGGAGGGAGGGTGCGTGCGTGCGTTGTCTCGACCGTGACGGCAACCATCGACGATCCATTTCCCCCACTGGTAAAACATGTTCACTAACACCTACAGACATCATTCCGTACACACACAATGGCTTTGCACACGAACATAGACGGCACGGGCACTGTCGTACATTCTTCCTCAGAACCATCTCAACGAACGTTACATACACATCCGGGAAAGCAAAGCAAAGCAACGCAACGCACACAATTCAGCCGTCAAAGGTAACGTTCACCACGGCAGACACTTGCCGCCGCGCCGTTACACGCATTTCAGTGCGGCTACAATACACCTCCGACACGGGAACGTTCCGTTGCTCTACACCGCGTTTCTCCGTTTTGTTTGGTTTTTTTTTCTTTTTTCTCTCTCTCTCTACTTTTTTTTTTCCCCTCTGTCCTTTCCTCCACCATTCTCTCCTCACGTTCTGCCCAGACATTCGACCGATCACAGAGGTTCACCTTTCGGTAACCGTTCTCAGCGCGACGGTATGACGGGTGTTCAAGACGTACCGTTGCGTGATGCCGGTGTACCGCGCCGATCGACAGTTTCCCAGAGGCGACGGATCGGACCACATCACCGACACACACAAACACGTGTGCGCACATTCGCCAAAGCGACCGTCGTCTTCTAGCGTCGCGCTTACTGTACTGTACTGTACTGCACTGGACTGGACACGCGTGCATGCATCTTCAATGACGACGTCGGTGTGCGTGCGTCGTACGCACAAGCAGACACAGTCAGTCAGACACGACTATCGAAATCAGAGTCGGAGGGAAGGTACATCATCGTGCGTGTCGCCCGTACAATGCAATACACATTGGTGTCTCAATGCGCGTTCATTTAAACGTCACTCACACGCCTCCACGCTGCAGCATTTACAGACACATCTCACCCTAGCCATGTATGGCGTGCAAACCGACCCGAAAAAACGGCCGTCGTTACACACTGACATTCCCAACAATCGCGTTTCGTTTCCATCCGTCACGTAACTAACCGGCACCTCCATCCAAAGGACACATCACCGATCGCACTTCCCCCACCTCGCAGACAGGTAACACCAACGAGTTGTGCGCACGTGCCTCCATTCCACGTCACACCGTGGCCGTACCCCGCAACACGCGACGCGCCCCCATCAATCAAATTCATCGCATCGGCCACCCCACCCCGTCGCGTCGCAACCAAAGCGGTAGCTATTGCCGCCGTCCACCCACTCACACACAAAACAACAACAACAACAACAACAACAATTCCGCCCTTCCCGCAAAGGCCATTTGGTGGCCCTGAAAAGGGCCGTTTTTGCCGCTCTCGCAACGGAGGAGCCTTCTCTCCTTCCATTCCAGAGCCACCTCCTTACTTGGAGCTCGTGTACTTGGTCACCGCCTTCGTGCCCTCGCTCACGGCGTGCTTGGCCAGCTCGCCAGGCAGCAACAGCCGCACAGCGGTCTGGATCTCGCGGGACGTGATGGTCGAGCGCTTGTTGTAGTGCGCCAGGCGGGACGCCTCGGCCGCGATGCGCTCGAAAATGTCGTTCACGAAGCTGTTCATGATGCTCATCGCCTTCGACGAGATGCCCGTGTCAGGGTGCACCTGCTTCAGCACCTTGTAGATGTAGATGGCATAGCTCTCCTTCCTCTTGCGCTTCTTCTTCTTGTCGCCCTTCGAAATGTTCTTCTGAGCCTTGCCAGCCTTCTTGGCGGCCTTCCCGCTAGTCTTGGGCGGCATCTCAAACAAGAACGTGAACGTACGGCAGCAACACCAGTAGCAAGCGCTCCGCTCTAGTCAGCGTCTCCCCACACAGTGGCACCCAGCGCGCCCCGCCGCCGCACCTTTACCAGCTCGCCCCGTTGCGGCCGCCGACCAATGGGCCGCGAGCGCAACCGGCCGCCGCACCCGAGAGCATAAAGGACCCCCACCCCTGGCGGCGCCGCCACTCCGCTGCTCGACTCGCTGCGGCTCGCACCGTCCTTCGTCTCGTCTCGTTTTCACACCACAGCCCATCGCCATGTCCGGACGCGGAAAGGGAGGCAAAGTCAAGGGCAAGTCAAAGTCCCGCTCCAGCAGGGCCGGGCTCCAGTTCCCGGTCGGCAGAATCCACCGCCTCCTGCGCAAGGGAAACTACGCCGAGCGCGTCGGCGCCGGGGCGCCCGTCTACCTCGCCGCCGTCATGGAGTACCTCGCGGCTGAGGTGCTCGAGCTGGCCGGAAACGCGGCCCGCGACAACAAGAAGACGCGCATCATCCCGCGCCACCTGCAGCTTGCCATCCGCAACGACGAGGAGCTCAACAAGCTCCTGTCGGGCGTCACCATCGCACAGGGTGGTGTCCTGCCCAACATCCAGGCCGTCCTGCTGCCAAAGAAGACCGAGAAGAAGGCCTAAACAGAGAGGCCAGGCAATCGGCACGCGGACCCGCCGCCCAGCAGCGCTGCGTGCTCCCCTGCACGCAACGCGCTTTGCCGGCCCGGCTCACAACAATCGGCCCTTTTCAGGGCCACCACACAAACCTACGTCCAAAGCAAAATTGCAGTCGTCCTCGCCGCACTTTACTTTAACGTCACTTCCACAGCCGCCGCCGGCAACAAGACCATACCAACTGCTACGATTGCAGGGGGGAGAAATTCTGCGAGGTACCTCGGTGTCACGCCTGACATCCAAGTGTCACATAGGGGAACTTGGCACAAACGCTCACGCCAGGATGCACATCCTGTACCCTGTTCCCTCGACCCCGCAACAGGCGTAGCGATACTGGAATATGCGCGCCCTGTATGGGGCTGTGCAGCCAGATCGACGATGCATCGCCTACAGAAGGGTCCAAAGCAGAGCGCTCTACGACGGGCCTTACACGTCCCCGCGGCAGACCTGCATAGAACCACTCACAACACGATTCCGCGCCCTGGCACAAGCGTTCTACGCCACCGCGCGGAAGTCAGAAAATGACTGTTACGTCTTGACCCTTGGGCGATATGAACACCACAGGGACAGATGTGCAAGACCCGAGAGTCGCTGCTCCAGCAGTAGCACAGACAGAACACATAATCACTCTCAACAAACAGCAACGTCCGAAAACAAGCACAGTACCGAAGATAAGAACAACACACAGAAAAGAGGAGCAAATGTCCACAGGCGACAATAACCTCCACCAACTCCCCCTCTAACGGTAAGAGGACTAAAAGAGAGAAGAACAAGAAGAGCCGCCGCCATCTTGTCGTCCACAGCCCGTGTGGCCCAACACACACACACACACACCTTGTTTTGTTTCGTTTGCCTCAAGCACCTCCACGCACGCACAGTCGCCTTCCAAACGACAAGACAACGACAGCAATAATGACCACTGCGAGAGGAGCGTGTCGACACACCGCCCTCCACTCCCGCGCGCCCCAAACAAACGAAACAGCTGATCCGGCCGCCTATCGGCACGCCTTGCCTCGGCAACTCCAACGCCGCCGCAAACACACACAGCCAAACCGCGCAAATATTCACCGCCTCTCGCACAACAACAACAACAACAACACACAGCCCGGCATCTCCATCGATCGATAAACAAAGCAAACACAAAACGCCCTCTCTCGCACACACAGCCGCAAGACCCGCTTCCTTTCCTTTCTCCCAGTCACGTCACGTCAGTCAAACGAAAACGAAATGAAGAATGAAAGAAAGAAGGCAGGCAGGCAGGCAGGCAGGCAACACACGCAGCAACAACACAGACTCTTTCGCACTTTTCAATTTCCGAACAGTGTGGTGGCCCTGAAAAGGGCCGTTTTCGTCTCTCCCACGGCCGCGGGAAGGCCAACGCGGCACAGCACACCGGCTGCGACGCGCCTAACCGCCGAAACCGTACAGGGTGCGCCCCTGCCTCTTCAGGGCGTACACCACGTCCATGGCCGTCACAGTCTTGCGCTTGGCGTGCTCAGTGTACGTCACCGCGTCGCGGATCACGTTCTCCAGGAACACCTTCAGCACTCCGCGGGTCTCCTCGTAGATCAGACCAGAGATGCGCTTCACGCCGCCCCTGCGAGCCAGGCGGCGGATCGCGGGCTTCGTGATGCCCTGGATGTTGTCGCGCAACACCTTGCGGTGCCGCTTGGCGCCACCCTTGCCGAGCCCCTTTCCTCCCTTGCCGCGGCCAGTCATCTCTTCTAAATCCTCAAAAAAGCTCAGGCAAGCAAAACGTATGCTGCAGCGGCTGGCTCCTCACCCGGCGCTAGCGAGTCGGCTACGGTCTGCGCCCAGCGCACGCGCCAGCCCCCCTATATAGACTCTGGCCCGCCCTCCCCCCACCACGCGCAACCGAGGGCATATAAGCGCACCACGGTGGCTGGCGCGCGCCCGTGTCGTCAAGGCAGCACCCGACGCAGCACCTCGCTCGCCTCCACGCCGCTCCGCTACCGCTATGGCCCGCACAAAGCAAACGGCCCGCAAGTCCACCGGCGGAAAGGCGCCGCGCAAACAGCTCGCCACCAAGGCGGCGAGGAAGAGCGCGCCCGCCACCGGCGGCGTCAAGAA
This sequence comes from Schistocerca cancellata, assembly GCF_023864275.1. Taxonomy (NCBI): domain Eukaryota; kingdom Metazoa; phylum Arthropoda; class Insecta; order Orthoptera; family Acrididae; genus Schistocerca; species Schistocerca cancellata. Next base: position 455,900,340 of record NC_064634.1, on the reverse strand, counting down.
GCCCCACCGCTACAGGCCGGGCACCGTCGCCCTGCGAGAAATCAGGCGCTACCAGAAGAGCACAGAGCTGCTCATCCGCAAGCTGCCATTCCAGCGCCTAGTGCGCGAGATCGCCCAGGACTTCAAGACCGACCTGCGCTTCCAGAGCTCCGCGGTCATGGCCCTGCAGGAGGCCAGCGAGGCCTACCTCGTCGGCCTCTTCGAAGACACCAACCTGTGCGCAATCCACGCCAAGCGCGTCACCATCATGCCCAAGGACATCCAGCTCGCGCGCCGCATCCGCGGCGAGCGCGCCTAAACACCGCGCCAGCCGCTGGGCACCGCCCACGCACGCAAACAAACAAAACGGCCCTTTTAAGGGCCACTAACATCACTCCGTCGCGAGCAAACTTTGTCGGTCGCCTCTCGCCCCACAACCAGAGAACCAAAGACAAAACACCGCTTCCACTTCCCGTCCGTCCGCCACAGCCGCTCTCCTCTGCCAGCTTGCTGGCGCGCGCAACAATCAATCAACATCATCCCTCCCCGGCGCGGCGCTCAAAGCGCACAACACCCATCGGCCGACGCCGTCAACCACACGGGTGGCTGGCCGGCCGCCGCTTCGTTTCGAAACAAACAAACAAACAAAACAAAAACCCGCACCAACGGCCAGCCAGGCACGCAGGCTCGTCCAACGCCACCGACCCTTTCCACATCTCAACGTCCCCCGCCCCCGTTGCAAGAACACACACACAACCAAGACAAGACACATCCGAGGAGAAGGCAGGCAAACAGACAGACAAACCAAAGTATTCAAACAACATGACACAAACCAACCGTCGGCCGGCCGCGACCAAAAACGGCGACAAGCAACCGCTACCGCCGCCCGCACCCGCCACCGACCCCCCGCAATCCAACCACCACGGCACGCAAACAGTATCCACACACGGGCATACAGAAACGCCAGACGGCACAACCACACCGCAACACGACAATCAAAACCTTCCCGACGTGCTTTGATGGCCCTGAGAAGGGCCGTTTTGGGCCGCGCGTCTCTTGCGCGCCACTAGACGACGGGGACGGGGGGTGGGGACGACGGAGTCAACCGCCAACCCTTCCTTTCCTTTCCCATTCCTTTCTTCTTCTCCTCTACTTCTTCTTCTTGGGCGACGCCTTCGCCTTAGACGGCGTCGTCGCCTTCTTCGGGCGCGGCGCCTTCGGCTTCTTCGTCGGAACCTTGGCGGCCTTCTTCGCCTTCGACGGCGACTTGGCCTTGGCCGGCTTGGCAGCAGCCGCCTTCTTCGCACCGGCGGGAGCGGCCGACGCCGCAGACGCCTTCTTGGCGGCGCCCGCCTTCCGACCAGTCGCCGCCTTCACGCCACCAGCCTTCTTTGCGCCGGCCGCACGGGCACCCTTCTTCTCCTTGCTGGCCGGAGCGGCGCGCTTCTTCTTGGCACCGCCAGCACGAGCCTTGCCGCCCTCAGCCGCCCCGCCGCCGGCGCCGGCAAGCTTGAAAGAGCCGGACGCGCCCTTCCCCTTCGTCTGCACCAGCTCGCCCGCCACCACGGCCGACTTGAGGTACTTCTTGATAAACGGCGCCAGCTTCTCCGCGTCCAGCTTGTAGTGCGCGGCAATGTACTTCTTGATCGCCTGCAGCGACGATCCGCCGCGCTCCTTCAGACTCTTGATGGCGGCCGTCACCATCTCAGAGGTGCGCGGGTGCGCAGGCTTGGCGCGCGGCTTCTTCGCAGACGACGCAGACTTTGCCTTCTTCGTAGTGCCGGTGGCGGCGGGTGCCGCAGCAGTCTCGTTCGTAGCCGCCTGATCTGCCATTTCGACGACGCGCGTTAACACACAACACAGCGAGCAGCGAGAGCGAGAAGAGACACGCAGCGAGCGGAGCGCACAGCAGAGGAATAGCCGCCTCGCGCCTTTTTTTTTTTGTTTTCTTTTTTTTTGTGTAACGTGGTGTTTTACAGTTCCTTCGGCTTTGCCGAATCTACGTGTATTTGTATGGTTTGGTTTGTTGTTCTCTGTGATTAAATTTTTATTTACAAAAACAAAATCGTAGGCTTTGGAGGGCATGGTCGGTAACAATAAGGCCTTGCGGCCCCCGACCATCCTCGATTTTTGAGGCGTGGGTTCTGTGCAGTGGGTGCAGCGGGTGCTGCTTCCCACTGCTTTCCTTTTGTGAGGTTGTGCCAGTCGGCCGCTCGGCGAGATGAGGTCGTCGTTCCGTGGCGGCCGCTGTGCTCGATGTTTCCGCCGCTTGCCCGCTTGGTACGGCGTCGTACATTTAAGGATCTGCAGCAGATCTACGTCTTACTTTAACATTAATTTTTACAACATTTTGTCTAGTGGTTAACTCTAGTTTATTCTATGTAGCTAAGGGTGGTCGTACAGCCGACAGAGAGTGGGGGAGGGGCTTGGTGATTACATCTTACACTTAGTTCTGGTCCTACGCTAATAATCAGTAGAAAATTTAAACTAACAATCAATGCAAAAATAAAGAGACCTATTCCTATTCCCTATTGGTTCCCACCAAGGGAGACAGATTTTTACGGACAATAACAGTGTATTAAGTTAAACTAGAACGACATCTTATTAACTATTGTGTTTTTACTATTGCTTACTAATTTCTTGCTAGTCTATAGGGGCTTGGATGATTCGGCGTGGCACTCTCTGCCTGTGCCACGTACGGGGTATCACAGTACCTGTGTCCCTGAGTTGTCTGCAGTTTTCTCTGGTTTGTTCAAGTTTGTCAAACAATGTTGTAACCAGTCGTTGCACTGTGTCTTGTATCCTCTCGATTTCCACTGTTTCGTGGAGTTCTTGTACGGGTGTCCACGGTGGGGCGTCCAGAATCCACCTTAGTACCTTGTTTTGCACCCTTTGCAATTTTTTGTGGTTAGTCTGGCACGTGATTCCCCACGCAGAACACCCGTACGTTAGTGCTGGGAGGACTGTTGTTTTGTACAGTGTTCGCTTTGTTTCCATCCACATCTCCCTGCTGAGGAAGAAGGGCAGGAGGGCTTTTGCGAGGTTTATACCTCTCTCACGCTTTTCCCCGATGTGAAGATGAAACAACATCTTTTTGTCTAATGTTACGCCCAGACAGGCCCAGCCAGTGTCGCGGGCGGGCGCGGACGGCCGAGAGAGCGGCCGCCACTCTGCGCGCCGCCGCGCCGCGCCTCCCGCGCTTGCTACCGCCCAACGTCCGACAGCCTGTGCGGAGCAGCCCCACACCTGCGCCACAACCACCCGCGCCTTTCAAACCACCGAGGATGGGGCTACACACAGCCACACCACAGTCGCCAACCAGTCGCCACGGCAGCGCCGCAAACCACGGCCAAACTGCAGCCACCGCGCGCTACAGCCTGGGTCGGCCCGCCGAGAATCGCCGCCCACGCCCAAATGCCGCCCCCACAGCCCCAGCCGGCGACCGGCCACAATGGCCAAACCTTCGGCAAAGGCCCCACACCGTCGCCGCGGCAGCCCGGCCAGCGCGGCCGGCGCCACAGCCACACAAGAGGAGGCGTGCGGCGATGACGGCCGTGCAAACGCACCTCCGCCGCCCCATCGCCCTCCCACCGTTTCCCGATCGGCCCGCAGCCGTCGGGCCACGTCCTCCTCCTCTCGCCCGCCAACATTCACAGCCCTTTCGTTCGTTTCCCAACAATTTCAATTGTGCCCGCCGCAAAAAACGGGCGCCGCCTGCAAAGCAACATGCTCCGCCGGAGCGCCCCTCGCCGCTTACGAGCCAACCCCTCGCCCGAGGCAAACCGAAATCCGCAACTACAGACCAACCCAATCTGCCGTCAGCACACACGACAGCCAACATCACGCGTTACGAGTTAGACATTAGGTTCACACGTCTCGGTTAGGTTCGGTGGACGTGGGTTGGGTTAAGGGCACTTGGGTTAGGTTAAGCATTCAAAACACACGTCAGGCGTCAGAGGTTAGGTTAGGTTACGTTACATTAAGGTTAGGTTAGGTTAGGTTAGGTTAGGGGCACTTGGGTTAGGTTAAGGGTCGGTGTTAGGTTAAGCGTCAAACTTAGGTTAAGCATTCAAACCACACGTCGGGCGTCCGAGGTTAGGTTAGGTTAGGTTAGGTTAGGTTAAGGCCACTTGGGTTAGGTTAAGCCTCAAACTTAGGTTAAGCATTCAAACACACGTCGGGCGTCAGGTGGCCGCAGCAGCCGCACCTACCTACCCACCCACCCACCCACCCACCTCACGGCCGGACAGCTTGGCTTACTTGGCGCTGAGGCTGACCTCACCGCACCTCACCTCACGCTACGCAACGCTACACAGGTTCGGTTCGCTCAGCTTAGGCTTAGAGCTTAAGCGCCGAGGTCGGATTACGTTGGTTCACCTTCGGGCGCCACACTTTGGGTGTAAAGGTCGCGTCGGGTCGTCGGCACGCCGCAAAAACAAAAACAAAAGCGAAGCCACAGACAACGCCGACAAACGGGCAGCACGACCACGACCAGATACCGAGACACACGGACCACCCACCGGCCAAAGGGCACCAAACAACAAACCAGAGCACCACGTGTCGACCAGAGCAACCCGCCGCTCACGCGACGTGGCTGGCACCGAAGGGCCGCCGCAACTGCGCTTTCCGCGCCGGGCCGGATGCACGTGCGGCAACACCACCACCGCACACAGCCGCTGTTCAACATCAACCAACAACACGCCGCGGTCGCAGCCTCAACGCCAGCACACGTTTGCACCACCATTCACACGCACCGCACAAACAGCTGTCGCCGACAACACAAACACACCGCAACGACGCCGCCGCCGCCGCCGCCGCCGCCTCTACTTGTGCCGGCCACCCACCCCACCGACGGCGCACCTGTCGCCAGCCGGCAGTCGGCAGTCGGCAGTCGGCAGTCGGCAGTCGGCACGGGAAACGCACACCGCCACTTCGCTCGCGCGCACGCCACCAACCAGTCGTCGTCTCCAAAAACAACAAACAAACATAGGGCAGGCAACAAATCGCCTCGCACGAACCGTCCACAAAACTATCAAAGCACAGCCTCTGGCTAACGGCCACGACGCAGCGGCACGCTGCTCCTTTCCCCGCCCCACTCCATTCACAAAGTCACGCGACACCTTTCCGCCACTACGCGCAGCCGCACCCGACGCCCGTGGCAACGACACAACTACTGCACTATCCACCGTACACACAGCCAGCCAGCCAGCCAGCCAGCCAGCCAGCCAGCCAGCCAGCCAGCCAGCCAGCCAAAAGCACACCAACGACCCAAACACGCACGTGCAACGGCACGCCCCAAACCAGTCAACGTCGACAACCACACGCACGGCTGGAAACAGGCGTCCTTCCACGTTGCCATCAAGCTACACACAAGACACAAGGAACCAACAACAGCACGCCTGCCCGCCCGCCCCACTCTCACGCCGCAAAAAGCACACCGAAACCGCCAAACGCACATTCCCATCGCACTGACACCGACCGGCTCGCTACCACCACACCTCTCGGCAGCCGTTTCGCAGACATGACACGGCGCGACATGACATCACGACCAACTCTCCTTTCCCCGACGCCTTCGGCCGGAGCACAACGCCGCCAATTCGCCACACAGTCGACAAGCGCCCGCCCTCCCTGCACGACGCCGCGCAGCAAACGCGCCCGCAAACACATACCTCTCCTCTCTCTCGGCCGCCCGACGCGCCAACCGCCACACCGCCAGCCACTCGCAATTGTGCACTGCCGCCAGCCACACGTCCAACACGCCGCGCCGCCTCCGGCCACCCGCCAGGGGGCGCTCACGTCCGCGACAACAGCGCGGCCCGCCGGGCCAAACCGAACCGAGCCGCCCGCCGCTGCTCTGCACATCTTCCTGCGCGCATCAACAAAACGAGGCAAGCGAGCACACCCCGTCACAACGCCACATCACGCAAATGCCGTGCCGACCTCTTGTGTCTACCGCCTAAATTGCACTCACCAGCCGCCCCTTCTTCTTCCTATCTATCTATCTGTGCGTCTGTGTCGGTCCGCGCGTGACGCCTCTCAACATCCGCCGTCGCCGTCCCCGTTTCCGCCCCAATGCCATCGTCGCGCCGCCGCCTCCTCCTCCTCCTCCGCCGCCCCTGTCCGGCCCGCACCACACCATACACCGCTGCTTGTCCCGGCCGTTGCCACCAAAGGCGCCTACCGCAAACGCGCCACGCCGCAGCCCCCGTGCGTGCATCTCCGTGCCGACGCTGCCTCTCTGCCCTCCCGCACGCACTCGACCGACCGACATGCACTGCGTCGACGGCCTCGACAACACAGTCTCTGGGCTCCGCACTGCGTGTTCCGGTACGCGCGCTCAAACACCTATGTACTCATTACCAGCGATGGCGAGGCACCACACAATCTCTGACCAGAGAGTTTCTTATCGTCGCTAGTCTGCGCCACACGACACTAGTGGCACGTAGCGGGTCGGCAGGAACAGTTGTCATCTCTATGTGGCGGGTCGGGAGAGGTCGTAGTCAGTCGACGACAGTATTAGCGAGTGGACGATTGTACTGAGCGGGCGGCGGCGTGCTCTTCTCGCGACTCTGGTCTCCGTTCGGGACGATGCATATTGTTATAAAAGGTAAGGTAATGAAGCTGCATTGCGCAAATCTAATAATGTATGTCAATTGTAACTATTTTCTTCACAACAAAATGCCCCAATAATACTTTGTTTCCAAAGTAACTTTTTTTTAAAGGTAAAACCATTCATTTCCATTTAAAGAATATTTCCTCCAACAATCAAAAAATTCAATGTGAGCCGGCATTCATTGCACGAAGCTGTGTACAGGTATCTACAGTTAAGAGCACATATAGATGCAGTTTGTTTCCTCTTTTGCCTTTTTTTTTCATTGACGTAACGATCTTTTGCTCTTTTTTTTTTTGTTTTTTATTCTGATTTGTACGTAGGCTGTTTGTTTACATTTTTTTTTATTGGTAATGCCACGTAGCGCTCTGTGTGAAAATCACTGCCTGTGCCGTGTGCAGTCAGTGGCCAGTTTGCATTGTTGTCATATGAACCTGCTATAGCTGGATGTGAACAGCGCGTACCGTTGCGCAGTTAGGGGTGAGCCGCCAGCACTGGTGCATGTGAGGAGAGATATGGCGGACTTTTCAAATTACATATATTATGACTTGTGATGATATTAAGGGTAAATACATTGTTTGTTGTTCTCTATTAAAATCTTTACTTTGCTAACTATCCCTATCAGTAGTTAGTGCCCTCCGTAGTTTGAATCTCTTATTTAGCTGGCAGTAGTGGTGCTCGCTGTATTGCCGTACTTCGAGTAATGACGATTTTTGTGAGGTAAGTGATTTCCGAAAGGTGTACTTTAATGTTACTCAGGGCCATTCTTTTGCAGGGATCTTTGATAGTCAGATTGCGTTGCGCTCAAAATATAGTGCGTCACTTTAAGCGCAGTTTTGTATACATTGTTGTTCAAAGGGGGACGTTTCAGAATACAGGGCCGAAGGTCAGCCAGCGCTGCCCTTACAACGTTTATCGGGTTTTCAATTATGTCTCTTGAGATGTTCATGGTTCATTATTTCCATTCATCATATTATCGCGCGTTTCCCATCAATCTTCGTTCGTTCATTTTCTAGGGACGTTAACAACATTCTGGCACATTTTTATCATCATTCACGCACTCACTTACTTACGACTATTTGTGCGGGGAGGTTACACTTGGGTCCATTTCCATTTACATTCAATGTTGATAGACCTTTTTTTTGTTGTTGTTTTGTTGCTGGCAGGTTACAAACGCCTCATTTTATGTTGGTTGCAGCGTTTTTCTCCTTCTTCTAGTGTTTTCCCCGCTCTCACCACCGCCCCCGCCCCTCCCGCATCCGTCGGTCTCACCACGTTCACTGACGGCCGCGTCTGCGGCTACACCACAACACAACAACGGCCCCCTCCCGGCAACCCATTCGTTTTCTCTTCTTTTGCACAAAAACAACGCCGCACGCGCCAGCCGAGCGCAGCGCAAGCCACCCACACCGCGCCCCTCCCCGTCTTTATAGCCCCCGCTTCTTGTTTTCTTCGTTTGCCCCCTCCCATCTCCCGAATGCCATGCCATGCCATGCCAGCAGCGTTACGCGTGCCCCTCCCCTGTCCACACACTACCGCGAAACGAACAGCCTTCCGGGCCACATGCAGGGCACGCCCACCGCCATTCCCGGACGCAATTCTCGAAACAACACACACACAAAATGAACGCACTATCCCCACTTCGCTTCTCTCTCTCTCTCTCTCTCTCTCTCTCTCTCTCTCTCTCTCTCTCTCTCTCTCTCTCTCGTCCCTTCCCTTTAACGAAAGACAAACAAACCCCAGTTAACACACTTTCTCGACACCTTCATGTAGGGAGGGAGGGAGGGAGGGAGGGTGCGTGCGTGCGTTGTCTCGACCGTGACGGCAACCATCGACGATCCATTTCCCCCACTGGTAAAACATGTTCACTAACACCTACAGACATCATTCCGTACACACACAATGGCTTTGCACACGAACATAGACGGCACGGGCACTGTCGTACATTCTTCCTCAGAACCATCTCAACGAACGTTACATACACATCCGGGAAAGCAAAGCAAAGCAACGCAACGCACACAATTCAGCCGTCAAAGGTAACGTTCACCACGGCAGACACTTGCCGCCGCGCCGTTACACGCATTTCAGTGCGGCTACAATACACCTCCGACACGGGAACGTTCCGTTGCTCTACACCGCGTTTCTCCGTTTTGTTTGGTTTTTTTTTCTTTTTTCTCTCTCTCTCTACTTTTTTTTTTCCCCTCTGTCCTTTCCTCCACCATTCTCTCCTCACGTTCTGCCCAGACATTCGACCGATCACAGAGGTTCACCTTTCGGTAACCGTTCTCAGCGCGACGGTATGACGGGTGTTCAAGACGTACCGTTGCGTGATGCCGGTGTACCGCGCCGATCGACAGTTTCCCAGAGGCGACGGATCGGACCACATCACCGACACACACAAACACGTGTGCGCACATTCGCCAAAGCGACCGTCGTCTTCTAGCGTCGCGCTTACTGTACTGTACTGTACTGCACTGGACTGGACACGCGTGCATGCATCTTCAATGACGACGTCGGTGTGCGTGCGTCGTACGCACAAGCAGACACAGTCAGTCAGACACGACTATCGAAATCAGAGTCGGAGGGAAGGTACATCATCGTGCGTGTCGCCCGTACAATGCAATACACATTGGTGTCTCAATGCGCGTTCATTTAAACGTCACTCACACGCCTCCACGCTGCAGCATTTACAGACACATCTCACCCTAGCCATGTATGGCGTGCAAACCGACCCGAAAAAACGGCCGTCGTTACACACTGACATTCCCAACAATCGCGTTTCGTTTCCATCCGTCACGTAACTAACCGGCACCTCCATCCAAAGGACACATCACCGATCGCACTTCCCCCACCTCGCAGACAGGTAACACCAACGAGTTGTGCGCACGTGCCTCCATTCCACGTCACACCGTGGCCGTACCCCGCAACACGCGACGCGCCCCCATCAATCAAATTCATCGCATCGGCCACCCCACCCCGTCGCGTCGCAACCAAAGCGGTAGCTATTGCCGCCGTCCACCCACTCACACACAAAACAACAACAACAACAACAACAACAATTCCGCCCTTCCCGCAAAGGCCATTTGGTGGCCCTGAAAAGGGCCGTTTTTGCCGCTCTCGCAACGGAGGAGCCTTCTCTCCTTCCATTCCAGAGCCACCTCCTTACTTGGAGCTCGTGTACTTGGTCACCGCCTTCGTGCCCTCGCTCACGGCGTGCTTGGCCAGCTCGCCAGGCAGCAACAGCCGCACAGCGGTCTGGATCTCGCGGGACGTGATGGTCGAGCGCTTGTTGTAGTGCGCCAGGCGGGACGCCTCGGCCGCGATGCGCTCGAAAATGTCGTTCACGAAGCTGTTCATGATGCTCATCGCCTTCGACGAGATGCCCGTGTCAGGGTGCACCTGCTTCAGCACCTTGTAGATGTAGATGGCATAGCTCTCCTTCCTCTTGCGCTTCTTCTTCTTGTCGCCCTTCGAAATGTTCTTCTGAGCCTTGCCAGCCTTCTTGGCGGCCTTCCCGCTAGTCTTGGGCGGCATCTCAAACAAGAACGTGAACGTACGGCAGCAACACCAGTAGCAAGCGCTCCGCTCTAGTCAGCGTCTCCCCACACAGTGGCACCCAGCGCGCCCCGCCGCCGCACCTTTACCAGCTCGCCCCGTTGCGGCCGCCGACCAATGGGCCGCGAGCGCAACCGGCCGCCGCACCCGAGAGCATAAAGGACCCCCACCCCTGGCGGCGCCGCCTCCCAAGCAACAACAACAGCCAAACATGGATAGACGCCCCCATATTCAAGGTCTGAAAATGTGCGTCTTTAACGCAGACGGCATCTTCAACCAAGTCATGGAGTTCCGAGAGCTCATGAAGGAGCTTAATATCGACGTTTGCATGATGTCCGAAACACACCTTAAACCGGGAGTAAAAGCGGCAGTCCCAAACTATAACAGTTACAGACGTGATAGGCCAACCGCAGGAGGCGGGGTGGCCATATACGTAAAGAGAGGGATCCCCCACCACCAGATATTCCCCCCAGCTACCCGCTCGTTAGAAACGGTAGCTGTGGAAATAGCCACAGTTACAGGCCCCCTCACAGTCGTTGCAGCTTACCGCCAACCGACCCCAACTTTAGATGAGGACGACATTCCCGCACTTGCACAAATCAGAGGCAAGCTCCTAATAGGAGGAGACCTCAATGCAAAACATGCAGACTGGCACTCTAGAGTCACGACCAGAGCCGGTCGTCAACTGCAACGACACGCGCGAGACCACCAGTTCGACGTCTGGGGCCCAGAAGAGCCGACACACTTCCCTAAAAACGGAGGCCGGCCAGACGTCCTCGACATAGCTCTCACTAGGAGAATAACAGGCTTCGTGACCGCGAGAACAATAAATAGAATGTCCTCCGATCACAACCCAGTTATATTCGAGGTCGATGTGGGAGAAAGGGTAGCTCTCCCACAACACCAGGTGTCGTATAAGCACACGAACTGGGAGCACTTTCAGGTAAATGTCGCTTCTGAAATAGCTCGCGCCCCGCCTCCAACTGCAGATACTGCAGAACAGGCGCTTAAAGACCTCACCAACACGATCCTGCAGGCTGCTGAGGAGGCCACACCCCGGCAGCGGGAAGGCCCGCCTCCTCAAATACAACTCCCGGAGCACCTGCTTGCGCAAATTAGGCACAAAAACAGGGTCGCAAAAGAATGGAAAATAACAAGAAATCCGGCAACTAGGAGGCTGCTCAACCGTCTACAGAGAGAGTTGAAAGTAGCACTCAATGAGCACCGCAACCAGCAATGGTCTGCCCGCCTATCAGCCCTCAAAGTAGACGACAACAGCCTATGGCAAGCTACCAAGCAATTCACACGAACACGCGCGCGTATGCCGCCTCTGCACGGCGAGCGTGGAGGCCTTGTCTTCAGCCCTGTCGACAAGGCCAACGCGCTCGCCGACTCGTTCGAACAACAGTTTCAACCAGCAGAGGCGCAGGACGAGGACCACGAAATCATAGTCCGTCAGCAGCTTGCAGTATTCCTTGCAGCTGAAGACGACGAGAATGAACACACTCCACTTTTCGCCCCAGAAGACGTGGCAAAAGTCATTAGGTCCCTGCCCAACAAAAAGGCTCCAGGCCACGACCGGCTCACAAACCAGTTAGTTAAGAACCTCCCGCCATTGGCAATCACACACATCGCGAACGTCTTCAACGAGATTACTCGATCCCGCGAGTTTCCAGCGTGCTGGAAACACGCGGAGGTGGTCGCGATAGCTAAACCCGGTAAGGACCCATTATTCCCACAGCACTACAGACCGATTAGTCTTCTGCCCACTCTCAGTAAAATCTACGAGCGCCTCCTAGTCAAACCCATTGAGCAACACATCTCCAGAGAGCAAGTCCTGCCTGATTTCCAGTTCGGATTCAGGCAGAAACACTCCGCCCCCCAACAGATCATGAGAGTCGTTGAAGCAGCCACCGAGGCCTTCAACCGCAGAAGCTACTGTGGGATAGTGCTACTTGATGTAGCCAAAGCCTTCGATTCCGTATGGCACAATGGGCTATTGTACAAACTATACACACAAGGCTTCCCCGGGACGATAGTAAAGCTACTCAAAAGCTATCTCTCGAATAGGACATTTTCCGTCAGGGTTGACAACTCCCTGTCGACAAAAAGACGCATACGTGCAGGGGTGCCCCAGGGATCGGTGCTAGGGCCTGTCCTGTACAGCCTGTACACGGCAGACACACCCACCTCACCCCTGGTGCACACTGCACAATATGCAGATGATACTGCATTTTTCACCCGCAACCCAAACAGGGATCTGGTCACAAGACGCCTCCAAAGAGTTCTCAACGCCACAGAGGAATGGTCTAAAAGGTGGCGCATCACAATCAACAGCGGCAAGACCCAGGCTATGATGATTACGCGCCGATTAGGACCGCGAGGACCTCGCAGGCGACCACCCTTAAATCTAAGATTAAACGGGCAAGAACTGCCCTGGCGCAACACCGCAAAGTATCTAGGGGTGACCCTAGATAAGAGGCTGACATGGCAGGCGCATATTGACGACGTTCGCCGCCGAGCCAGCGCCCGCCTGAGCGTACTATACCCGGTCCTTAATACTGGTAGCGGGCTAACAGCAGACCTAGGAGTACGCGTCTACTGCACCCTCATACGCCCCATAATGGAATACGCGTGCCCAGTGTGGGGCTATGCGGCCAGGACACACGTACTCAAACTCCAAAGGGTACAAAACAGGGCCCTCAAACGTGCCTTACACCTCCCGTCCCGATTCCCCACAGACGACCTACACGCGTCTGCGGACGTAATACGCCTACAACAACGTTTTGTTGACCTAGCTAAAGCGTTCTACGAAACAGCTAGCAGGTCAACAAACCCCCTCATAAACTCACTGGGTCATTACGACCCCACCACCAAGCGTCACAGAACACCCAGGTCACTATTCTTTGACTGAACACACACTCGCCCTCCATCACATCACTCTCTTTCACACCCATCAATTCACCATCATCATCACCCACAAATCGCCACAGATCAGGCAGCACAAGTTAAAATAGCAAACACGCACATAACCACACAAGACATACCACAAAAGTAAAGACACAACAAAAACAACCACACATTTCCCAATCGAAGTAAATGTCTGAGGACAAAAACTTCACCTCTAGTCACCCTGAAGGTCAGGGTACAAAATGTGCGAGCGGTGGCGGCGCCGCCACTCCGCTGCTCGACTCGCTGCGGCTCGCACCGTCCTTCGTCTCGTCTCGTTTTCACACCACAGCCCATCGCCATGTCCGGACGCGGAAAGGGAGGCAAAGTCAAGGGCAAGTCAAAGTCCCGCTCCAGCAGGGCCGGGCTCCAGTTCCCGGTCGGCAGAATCCACCGCCTCCTGCGCAAGGGAAACTACGCCGAGCGCGTCGGCGCCGGGGCGCCCGTCTACCTCGCCGCCGTCATGGAGTACCTCGCGGCTGAGGTGCTCGAGCTGGCCGGAAACGCGGCCCGCGACAACAAGAAGACGCGCATCATCCCGCGCCACCTGCAGCTTGCCATCCGCAACGACGAGGAGCTCAACAAGCTCCTGTCGGGCGTCACCATCGCACAGGGTGGTGTCCTGCCCAACATCCAGGCCGTCCTGCTGCCAAAGAAGACCGAGAAGAAGGCCTAAACAGAGAGGCCAGGCAATCGGCACGCGGACCCGCCGCCCAGCAGCGCTGCGTGCTCCCCTGCACGCAACGCGCTTTGCCGGCCCGGCTCACAACAATCGGCCCTTTTCAGGGCCACCACACAAACCTACGTCCAAAGCAAAATTGCAGTCGTCCTCGCCGCACTTTACTTTAACGTCACTTCCACAGCCGCCGCCGGCAACAAGACCATACCAACTGCTACGATTGCAGGGGGGAGAAATTCTGCGAGGTACCTCGGTGTCACGCCTGACATCCAAGTGTCACATAGGGGAACTTGGCACAAACGCTCACGCCAGGATGCACATCCTGTACCCTGTTCCCTCGACCCCGCAACAGGCGTAGCGATACTGGAATATGCGCGCCCTGTATGGGGCTGTGCAGCCAGATCGACGATGCATCGCCTACAGAAGGGTCCAAAGCAGAGCGCTCTACGACGGGCCTTACACGTCCCCGCGGCAGACCTGCATAGAACCACTCACAACACGATTCCGCGCCCTGGCACAAGCGTTCTACGCCACCGCGCGGAAGTCAGAAAATGACTGTTACGTCTTGACCCTTGGGCGATATGAACACCACAGGGACAGATGTGCAAGACCCGAGAGTCGCTGCTCCAGCAGTAGCACAGACAGAACACATAATCACTCTCAACAAACAGCAACGTCCGAAAACAAGCACAGTACCGAAGATAAGAACAACACACAGAAAAGAGGAGCAAATGTCCACAGGCGACAATAACCTCCACCAACTCCCCCTCTAACGGTAAGAGGACTAAAAGAGAGAAGAACAAGAAGAGCCGCCGCCATCTTGTCGTCCACAGCCCGTGTGGCCCAACACACACACACACACACCTTGTTTTGTTTCGTTTGCCTCAAGCACCTCCACGCACGCACAGTCGCCTTCCAAACGACAAGACAACGACAGCAATAATGACCACTGCGAGAGGAGCGTGTCGACACACCGCCCTCCACTCCCGCGCGCCCCAAACAAACGAAACAGCTGATCCGGCCGCCTATCGGCACGCCTTGCCTCGGCAACTCCAACGCCGCCGCAAACACACACAGCCAAACCGCGCAAATATTCACCGCCTCTCGCACAACAACAACAACAACAACACACAGCCCGGCATCTCCATCGATCGATAAACAAAGCAAACACAAAACGCCCTCTCTCGCACACACAGCCGCAAGACCCGCTTCCTTTCCTTTCTCCCAGTCACGTCACGTCAGTCAAACGAAAACGAAATGAAGAATGAAAGAAAGAAGGCAGGCAGGCAGGCAACACACGCAGCAACAACACAGACTCTTTCGCACTTTTCAATTTCCGAACAGTGTGGTGGCCCTGAAAAGGGCCGTTTTCGTCTCTCCCACGGCCGCGGGAAGGCCAACGCGGCACAGCACACCGGCTGCGACGCGCCTAACCGCCGAAACCGTACAGGGTGCGCCCCTGCCTCTTCAGGGCGTACACCACGTCCATGGCCGTCACAGTCTTGCGCTTGGCGTGCTCAGTGTACGTCACCGCGTCGCGGATCACGTTCTCCAGGAACACCTTCAGCACTCCGCGGGTCTCCTCGTAGATCAGACCAGAGATGCGCTTCACGCCGCCCCTGCGAGCCAGGCGGCGGATCGCGGGCTTCGTGATGCCCTGGATGTTGTCGCGCAACACCTTGCGGTGCCGCTTGGCGCCACCCTTGCCGAGCCCCTTTCCTCCCTTGCCGCGGCCAGTCATCTCTTCTAAATCCTCAAAAAAGCTCAGGCAAGCAAAACGTCTGCTGCAGCGGCTGGCTCCTCACCCGGCGCTAGCGAGTCGGCTACGGTCTGCGCCCAGCGCACGCGCCAGCCCCCCTATATAGACTCTGGCCCGCCCTCCCCCCACCACGCGCAACCGAGGGCATATAAGCGCACCACGGTGGCTGGCGCGCGCCCAGACGCCGAGTGAGCGCCGAAGGCTGCGGACGGAGCGCGCAGGCACGTTGCACACGAGGCAGCAGAAGAAGCCGGCGCGCACGCACCTCCACACGCTGACGATCGGAGATGGCCGGACGCAGGAAGGGCGGCAAGATTGCGGCAGCGCTGGAACTCCTGGTCGACGCGATCGGCAACGATCGCGGACGCAGACGGCGCCACAGAACGAAGCAGCGCACGGAGCAGCAATGCTTCAAGTGCCAACGGATGGGGCACATTGCAAAGGTGTGCAGGGGCACATTAGCGTGTCTGAAGTGTGCCGAGGCACACGACACACGAAACTGCACCAAGCCCCGCGACGCAGCTGCCAAGTGCGTGAATTGTGGCGGTGCCCACGCCGCAAACTCACGCAGCTGCGCCTACGTGCGGGGCTACAGAAACAAGATGGCCGCCCCACGCCCTGGCGTCGAGACGGACGTCCCACCCCCCCGTTCCCACGGGAGTGGTGGTCCATGCCGTCGAGAAGCCGCCACGGACGACGCACTGGCTGCCTTCCACACTGCCCTTGCGGCCGAGAGGGCCGCCATGAGGGAGGAACTCGTAGCTGTTCACCGTCAGCTGCAACAGCTGCGTGAGGAGCTGCGGGTCCTCAAGAAGACGCCTACCCCCACCGCCAGCTCCACTGCGAGTCGGCAAGCAGGGGTCGACGCCTCCACCCAGACGGAGCCACCTGCGCCGCCAGTCGTCGAGACGGGCGTCGTAGTGGCTCCCATGGACATCGAGGTGGAGCAGCCTGCTCTCCCTCCCGACGGGGAGGTCGAGCCGCGGGCACACGACGAGGAGGCGCACACCGAGACACCACCACTTGCTGCAGCGGAGGCTGGATGGCTGCCGCTCCCCAAGGCGGGCAGCGTGCAGCCAGTGCTGCAGAAGGTCGCCGCGTCTCTTCGTGACGGGTCATACCCGCACCTAGACAACCCCTATCCGTTCACTCCGCCCGACAGGACGAAACCGGCCCTTCCTCACCAGCCCTACGAACCAGTCAGGACCAACAAGGCTCTCAGAGGACTGGTATCGAGGAAGGACCTAAACATCATCAACAAGCACCCTGTCTTCACGCCCACGGACTGGGAACTCATCTTCGAGGCCTCAGCACCGGGCGTGACGCCTGGGAAACCGAGTCCACGAATAGAAGACCATCCAGCTTACCAGGAACTCATGGAACTCGGAAAGCTCGGAGAGAACCTCACCAAGGAGGCAATGGTTCAATACATTCTACGAAACAAAGATTTCGTAGATAACCCACGACCCCTACAGCCAATGGATGCTACGCATCCGACAGGCCAGCCCGAATAAGCCAGTACCCTCTCGTACCAGCACGTCAATTTCAGCAGGAATAGCACCTAGATGCTTACACTGCACCATCTCGAGCATAGGATTGCTCGCTAGTAGAAGTGAGTGAGTGGCGCGCGCCCGTGTCGTCAAGGCAGCACCCGACGCAGCACCTCGCTCGCCTCCACGCCGCTCCGCTACCGCTATGGCCCGCACAAAGCAAACGGCCCGCAAGTCCACCGGCGGAAAGGCGCCGCGCAAACAGCTCGCCACCAAGGCGGCGAGGAAGAGCGCGCCCGCCACCGGCGGCGTCAAGAAGCCCCACCGCTACAGGCCGGGCACCGTCGCCCTGCGAGAAATCAGGCGCTACCAGAAGAGCACAGAGCTGCTCATCCGCAAGCTGCCATTCCAGCGCCTAGTGCGCGAGATCGCCCAGGACTTCAAGACCGACCTGCGCTTCCAGAGCTCCGCGGTCATGGCCCTGCAGGAGGCCAGCGAGGCCTACCTCGTCGGCCTCTTCGAAGACACCAACCTGTGCGCAATCCACGCCAAGCGCGTCACCATCATGCCCAAGGACATCCAGCTCGCGCGCCGCATCCGCGGCGAGCGCGCCTAAACACCGCGCCAGCCGCTGGGCACCGCCCACGCACGCAAACAAACAAAACGGCCCTTTTAAGGGCCACTAACATCACTCCGTCGCGAGCAAACTTTGTCGGTCGCCTCTCGCCCCACAACCAGAGAACCAAAGACAAAACACCGCTTCCACTTCCCGTCCGTCCGCCACAGCCGCTCTCCTCTGCCAGCTTGCTGGCGCGCGCAACAATCAATCAACATCATCCCTCCCCGGCGCGGCGCTCAAAGCGCACAACACCCATCGGCCGACGCCGTCAACCACACGGGTGGCTGGCCGGCCGCCGCTTCGTTTCGAAACAAACAAACAAACAAAACAAAAACCCGCACCAACGGCCAGCCAGGCACGCAGGCTCGTCCAACGCCACCGACCCTTTCCACATCTCAACGTCCCCCGCCCCCGTTGCAAGAACACACACACAACCAAGACAAGACACATCCGAGGAGAAGGCAGGCAAACAGACAGACAAACCAAAGTATTCAAACAACATGACACAAACCAACCGTCGGCCGGCCGCGACCAAAAACGGCGACAAGCAACCGCTACCGCCGCCCGCACCCGCCACCGACCCCCCGCAATCCAACCACCACGGCACGCAAACAGTATCCACACACGGGCATACAGAAACGCCAGACGGCACAACCACACCGCAACACGACAATCAAAACCTTCCCGACGTGCTTTGATGGCCCTGAGAAGGGCCGTTTTGGGCCGCGCGTCTCTTGCGCGCCACTAGACGACGGGGACGGGGGGTGGGGACGACGGAGTCAACCGCCAACCCTTCCTTTCCTTTCCCATTCCTTTCTTCTTCTCCTCTACTTCTTCTTCTTGGGCGACGCCTTCGCCTTAGACGGCGTCGTCGCCTTCTTCGGGCGCGGCGCCTTCGGCTTCTTCGTCGGAACCTTGGCGGCCTTCTTCGCCTTCGACGGCGACTTGGCCTTGGCCGGCTTGGCAGCAGCCGCCTTCTTCGCACCGGCGGGAGCGGCCGACGCCGCAGACGCCTTCTTGGCGGCGCCCGCCTTCCGACCAGTCGCCGCCTTCACGCCACCAGCCTTCTTTGCGCCGGCCGCACGGGCACCCTTCTTCTCCTTGCTGGCCGGAGCGGCGCGCTTCTTCTTGGCACCGCCAGCACGAGCCTTGCCGCCCTCAGCCGCCCCGCCGCCGGCGCCGGCAAGCTTGAAAGAGCCGGACGCGCCCTTCCCCTTCGTCTGCACCAGCTCGCCCGCCACCACGGCCGACTTGAGGTACTTCTTGATAAACGGCGCCAGCTTCTCCGCGTCCAGCTTGTAGTGCGCGGCAATGTACTTCTTGATCGCCTGCAGCGACGATCCGCCGCGCTCCTTCAGACTCTTGATGGCGGCCGTCACCATCTCAGAGGTGCGCGGGTGCGCAGGCTTGGCGCGCGGCTTCTTCGCAGACGACGCAGACTTTGCCTTCTTCGTAGTGCCGGTGGCGGCGGGTGCCGCAGCAGTCTCGTTCGTAGCCGCCTGATCTGCCATTTCGACGACGCGCGTTAACACACAACACAGCGAGCAGCGAGAGCGAGAAGAGACACGCAGCGAGCGGAGCGCACAGCAGAGGAATAGCCGCCTCGCGCCACAGGCCCAGCCAGTGTCGCGGGCGGGCGCGGACGGCCGAGAGAGCGGCCGCCACTCTGCGCGCCGCCGCGCCGCGCCTCCCGCGCTTGCTACGAGTGCCGACTGAGATGTCGCATAGTGCGGACGGGGTGCTAGCGCGCGCGCGAGATGCGAGCGATCACGTGCCGGCCGGCCGCGGTCCGATGGGGCTTGCCCCATCGGCCGCCCCGCCACCAGCCGGCACACCTGCGATGACAACTCGACCCGGCGCGAGGGGAAGTAGTAGTACCCTTGCGCCGGAGATGCCTACGGACACCGAGATGGATTTTACGCCGGAATTGCCTGAAGATGAAGATAACATGGTGCACGCTGAAGAGTTGAGAGACGGAAAGCACCACAGAAGACGAGACGGCGACTACTCTAATGACGAGCAGCGAGCACAGGCGAGCACAAGCGGTGCTGAATTCCAGCTGCCGCCTAGAAAGAAGCAAGCGCGACTACAACCAGTCATAGTCGCAAGAGAGTTAAACACGTCAAACAGATACCAACCTCTTCAAGGGACGGGGGCATCACTGAATGCTGCAACAGCAGACCTCATAGAACAACAGCAGCTCCGAGAAGCGCAACAACGTGCGCAAAATGAGCAAGAACGAGGACAAGAAAACGAGTCAATGGAAGAAGACCAACCGGCCGCGCCACAACAGCCAGCCCGTACGGCACACCAGAAGATTCCACCAATAGTCATCCGCTACAAGGAATCGTACAAAACATTACATACATGGCTTAAACAGCACTGCAAAGCATCTTTTACAGTCAAGCAGACCGGCGAGGAAACGCTCAAACTTATCCTGAACACTACAGAGGATTATGTAAAAGTCGTTGGCAAACTTGGAGAAGACGGCATACCAATGTATACCACACCAGCAGTCAGACCACCGACATTGAAGACGCTGATCAAAGGAATCCCCGTGTCGCTAACACACGCGGAGGTAAAAGAAGAATTGGAAGACCTCGGATACGTAGCGACACTTATCGAACACCACCGTATGCCAGGAACAAACCAGATGACAGGACATCGGGTGGTCATACTGTCTGACACGCCCGACCACCGCAGCATCTTTCAGTTGACAAGAATATACGACCTATCAATCAAGGTTGAACGCCTGCGCCGCTCGCGCGGCCACGTACAATGCTTCAGATGCCAAGGCTTCAATCACGTGGCACGATACTGTACCATGCCGCCTGTCTGCGTAAAATGCGGCGCGGAACACGACAGCCGAGAATGCAACAGACCAAAAGAAGACGCACCAACCTGTGGACTATGCGGCGGGGCACATCCTGCGAATTATCGCACCTGCCCTAGACACAAGGAAGCCAGTAGAAGATTCCGTGGCTTGCCACCAATGAAGCCTTCTGTTCGGCGGCAACGACCGCCACCACCTCCAACGCCGATCACGGACCAGCGAAGCTGGCCCACACCCATGCAGCATCGGGCAAACCGCCTACGAGCAGACCTCTCTGCGGCAGACGCACTGAAGCAGGGCCTCCCGCCCACCGCGCCACCGCCACCACCACCAGCACCACAACGACAGGCAGCACCGACAATACACCGACAACAGCCACCTCCAGCGCCGCGACTGCCACCACCTACGCCTGACCAGCCTGACATCTACGTCCTGCTCACGCAGATTGCCTCAACACTTGCGGAAGTGAGCAAAACTCTTGCACAACTCCCGCACACCATCGCTGCTACCATCGAAGCAACGATCAGCAGAGCCTTGCCGGCAGCCACAGCAGTTACATCACAGCAACATGCCTAGAGCGCCACAGATTGAAGAACTACGCATTATGGCGTACAACGCGGATAACCTGACCCACGACATCCCAGAGTTGCAGCAATTCTTGACCGACTACAACATTGACGTATGCATGGTGAACGAGACATTCCTGAAGCCCGGCATCCGCTCAAACATACCTAATTACAACTGCTACCGGACGGACCGACCGACGCACGGAGGAGGCACCGCCATTTTCATACGCCGCTCCATCATCCATCACGAAGTTCAGCCACCCATCACCCGCCACATTGAAGCCACCGCCGTTTCTGTGCAGACGCAAACCGGTCCCATTACGTTCATATCCGTATATCGCAGCCCACGACAACTACTGGACTTGGACGACGCGCGAGAACTGCTCCGAGCGCCCGGACGACTATTCATCGCAGGAGACCTGAACTCGAAACATGCGGCCTGGAACTCCTTGACGACGAATATGAGCGGTCGCCTTCTACTACAGGCCACAGAAGAGGCAAACGCGTATGTTTGCGGACCGGAAGAACCGACATGCTACCCATCGCGCGGTCGCCCAGACATCATCGATATATCCATAACGAAGGGCATTCCTCAGTTTATGACCGCAGAAGTCATCCACGCACTTAATTCTAACCATCTTCCAGTCATCTTCTACCTTCACACCGCACCTGAACATCACACCGGACGCCTCAACCTCAGACGCACAAACTGGGACGTATTCCGAGAGGAAGTCACCTTCTCTGTGGACGAACTGCACGGCGACGAGGACATCACAGAAGACTCCATCACCACATTCACGGACTCCATCACAGAAGCCCTCACTCATGCCACACCACCACCGAGGGCACCGCACCTGCCAACTCCGGGACTGCCTCCAGAAATTCTCGCCTCAATCCGACACCGGAATCGCCTCAACCGAGAATGGCGCATCACGCGAGATCCGCACCTCAAGCAGCTAATTAATCGACTAAGAAGAGACATCAAAGCCGCCATAGTCACCCACAGAAATCAACAATGGGCTGCCAAACTCCGAGCATTCACACCGGACCCAAAACACTGGCATATGATACGCTTCTTCACAAACCGCAGGATGACAACCCCACCGCTCCAACATCAAGACAGAACAGCCTACCGACCAGAAGACAAGGCCAACATGCTGGCAGATACATTTGAAGCTAATTTCCAACCACTGAACGACAGGACTGACCCGGAACGTATCGCAATCATCGAAAGGGAAGCAGACGCCATACTCCATCATCAAGACGACGAAGACGACGACGCAGAAGACGATCTCATTCCACCCATCAGCGCAGAAGAAGTACAGGCTGGCATCCGGGCGTTACCCTCGAACAAAGCACCCGGCGCAGACGACATCCAAGGACGTGTCTTGAAGCAACTGCCCTGGACAGCGATCGTGCGACTCGCAGCCATATTCAACTGGATCATCACCACCGCCACATATCCATCACAATGGAAGCACTCCATAGTCACAGCAGTACCTAAACCGGGAAAGGATCGCCATCACCCGCAGAGTTATCGTCCCATAAGCCTCCTGCCGCACATCAGCAAGCTATTTGAACGCATTCTCCTGCCAAGACTACAAAACATCATCAATAGAAACGAAGTGCTACCGCAAGAACAATTTGGATTCCGCAGCGGACACAGTACGACGCAGCAGATACTTCGAGCTGTCGAATACATCACAGAAGCATTCAACAAGAAGGAATTCTGCGGCGCCGTACTGCTGGACGTCACCAAAGCTTTTGATACCGTCTGGCACAAAGGCCTCATCTGGAAACTTAACAGACTACAATTTCCGAAGCCATACATTCGTCTCATAGCATCATACCTGAAGAATCGCACGTTCGCTGTCCGGGTTGACAACTCACTGTCAACAAATCGCCCTATAAACGCCGGAGTGCCGCAAGGATCTGTCCTTGGGCCAGTCCTGTACTCAATCTTCACCTCTGACATCCCATCGCAGCCGAGGGTGGAAAAGGCCATCTACGCAGACGACACAATGATCTTCACGCGAAGCAGATGGAGAGAAGTCCTCGTGCCTCGCCTTCAGAGCTCTCTTAACGCCCTTGAGCAATGGGCTGCCAAGTGGCGCATCAGTTTCAACCCTGCCAAGACCCAAGCCGTCATTTTCACGCGACGCAAGACCATGCCTGCACGCCATCTCAGACTTTACGACGTAGAACTACCGTGGGACACCTCCGCCAAATACCTGGGAGTCATCTTGGACAAACGACTGACGTGGAAACTCCACATAGAAGACGTAAGAGCGAAAGTAAACCAGAGAATAGGGGCTTTATACCCCCTCATCAACGAAGACTCGGACCTCTCAATAGAAAATGGAATTTTAATCTTCAGAATGTACATAAGGCCACTCATGGATTACGCCGCCGAAGTTTGGGGAGGTGCAGCAAAAACGCATATCCAGCGACTCCAGTCTCTCCAAAACAAAATTCTCCGACGCATCTTTCACGTCCATTCACAGTTTCCGCACCGCTATCTCCAAGAAGCTGCAGAAGAACCTGAAGTAATGCAACGACACCAAGACCTGGCAAGAAGATTTTACAGCAAGACACAAGAAGCAGACAACCCACTCATAAGAGCATTAGGCGCACCGCAAAATCCGCGAGATAAATACAAGAGACCTATAGCACTACTGGACCGATAAAAACGACGCTACAACAAGACGAATAAATACAGCTGTGAAATGCTCAGAAGAAACGAAACATTGACGAAAACTCCGTAACGCTTTAATGCAAAGAAGTTCAACCCCCGTCCCACACACACACAAGATACACACAAAATAAAGAAGCACAGACCCCACACGCCAACCCCAGAAGAAGCAGGCAATGCTTAAAAAGTAAATCCTGCGCCACATAGCTAATAAGTAGCCATAAGAAGGTGGACGGAGCGCTTGCTACCCAGTGCCGACTGAGATGTCGCATAGTGCGGACGGGGTGCTAGCGCGCGCGCGAGATGCGAGCGATCACGTGCCGGCCGGCCGCGGTCCGATGGGGCTTGCCCCATCGGCCGCCCCGCCACCAGCCGGCACACCTGCGATGACAACTCGACCCGGCGCGAGGGGAAGTAGTAGTACCCTTGCGCCGGAGATGCCTACGGACACCGAGATGGATTTTACGCCGGAATTGCCTGAAGATGAAGATAACATGGTGCACGCTGAAGAGTTGAGAGACGGAAAGCACCACAGAAGACGAGACGGCGACTACTCTAATGACGAGCAGCGAGCACAGGCGAGCACAAGCGGTGCTGAATTCCAGCTGCCGCCTAGAAAGAAGCAAGCGCGACTACAACCAGTCATAGTCGCAAGAGAGTTAAACACGTCAAACAGATACCAACCTCTTCAAGGGACGGGGGCATCACTGAATGCTGCAACAGCAGACCTCATAGAACAACAGCAGCTCCGAGAAGCGCAACAACGTGCGCAAAATGAGCAAGAACGAGGACAAGAAAACGAGTCAATGGAAGAAGACCAACCGGCCGCGCCACAACAGCCAGCCCGTACGGCACACCAGAAGATTCCACCAATAGTCATCCGCTACAAGGAATCGTACAAAACATTACATACATGGCTTAAACAGCACTGCAAAGCATCTTTTACAGTCAAGCAGACCGGCGAGGAAACGCTCAAACTTATCCTGAACACTACAGAGGATTATGTAAAAGTCGTTGGCAAACTTGGAGAAGACGGCATACCAATGTATACCACACCAGCAGTCAGACCACCGACATTGAAGACGCTGATCAAAGGAATCCCCGTGTCGCTAACACACGCGGAGGTAAAAGAAGAATTGGAAGACCTCGGATACGTAGCGACACTTATCGAACACCACCGTATGCCAGGAACAAACCAGATGACAGGACATCGGGTGGTCATACTGTCTGACACGCCCGACCACCGCAGCATCTTTCAGTTGACAAGAATATACGACCTATCAATCAAGGTTGAACGCCTGCGCCGCTCGCGCGGCCACGTACAATGCTTCAGATGCCAAGGCTTCAATCACGTGGCACGATACTGTACCATGCCGCCTGTCTGCGTAAAATGCGGCGCGGAACACGACAGCCGAGAACCGCCCAACGTCCGACAGCCTGTGCGGAGCAGCCCCACACCTGCGCCACAACCACCCGCGCCTTTCAAACCACCGAGGATGGGGCTACACACAGCCACACCACAGTCGCCAACCAGTCGCCACGGCAGCGCCGCAAACCACGGCCAAACTGCAGCCACCGCGCGCTACAGCCTGGGTCGGCCCGCCGAGAATCGCCGCCCACGCCCAAATGCCGCCCCCACAGCCCCAGCCGGCGACCGGCCACAATGGCCAAACCTTCGGCAAAGGCCCCACACCGTCGCCGCGGCAGCCCGGCCAGCGCGGCCGGCGCCACAGCCACACAAGAGGAGGCGTGCGGCGATGACGGCCGTGCAAACGCACCTCCGCCGCCCCATCGCCCTCCCACCGTTTCCCGATCGGCCCGCAGCCGTCGGGCCACGTCCTCCTCCTCTCGCCCGCCAACATTCACAGCCCTTTCGTTCGTTTCCCAACAATTTCAATTGTGCCCGCCGCAAAAAACGGGCGCCGCCTGCAAAGCAACATGCTCCGCCGGAGCGCCCCTCGCCGCTTACGAGCCAACCCCTCGCCCGAGGCAAACCGAAATCCGCAACTACAGACCAACCCAATCTGCCGTCAGCACACACGACAGCCAACATCACGCGTTACGAGTTAGACATTAGGTTCACACGTCTCGGTTAGGTTCGGTGGACGTGGGTTGGGTTAAGGGCACTTGGGTTAGGTTAAGCATTCAAAACACACGTCAGGCGTCAGAGGTTAGGTTAGGTTACGTTACATTAAGGTTAGGTTAGGTTAGGTTAGGTTAGGGGCACTTGGGTTAGGTTAAGGGTCGGTGTTAGGTTAAGCGTCAAACTTAGGTTAAGCATTCAAACCACACGTCGGGCGTCCGAGGTTAGGTTAGGTTAGGTTAGGTTAGGTTAAGGCCACTTGGGTTAGGTTAAGCCTCAAACTTAGGTTAAGCATTCAAACACACGTCGGGCGTCAGGTGGCCGCAGCAGCCGCACCTACCTACCCACCCACCCACCCACCCACCTCACGGCCGGACAGCTTGGCTTACTTGGCGCTGAGGCTGACCTCACCGCACCTCACCTCACGCTACGCAACGCTACACAGGTTCGGTTCGCTCAGCTTAGGCTTAGAGCTTAAGCGCCGAGGTCGGATTACGTTGGTTCACCTTCGGGCGCCACACTTTGGGTGTAAAGGTCGCGTCGGGTCGTCGGCACGCCGCAAAAACAAAAACAAAAGCGAAGCCACAGACAACGCCGACAAACGGGCAGCACGACCACGACCAGATACCGAGACACACGGACCACCCACCGGCCAAAGGGCACCAAACAACAAACCAGAGCACCACGTGTCGACCAGAGCAACCCGCCGCTCACGCGACGTGGCTGGCACCGAAGGGCCGCCGCAACTGCGCTTTCCGCGCCGGGCCGGATGCACGTGCGGCAACACCACCACCGCACACAGCCGCTGTTCAACATCAACCAACAACACGCCGCGGTCGCAGCCTCAACGCCAGCACACGTTTGCACCACCATTCACACGCACCGCACAAACAGCTGTCGCCGACAACACAAACACACCGCAACGACGCCGCCGCCGCCGCCGCCTCTACTTGTGCCGGCCACCCACCCCACCGACGGCGCACCTGTCGCCAGCCGGCAGTCGGCAGTCGGCAGTCGGCAGTCGGCAGTCGGCACGGGAAACGCACACCGCCACTTCGCTCGCGCGCACGCCACCAACCAGTCGTCGTCTCCAAAAACAACAAACAAACATAGGGCAGGCAACAAATCGCCTCGCACGAACCGTCCACAAAACTATCAAAGCACAGCCTCTGGCTAACGGCCACGACGCAGCGGCACGCTGCTCCTTTCCCCGCCCCACTCCATTCACAAAGTCACGCGACACCTTTCCGCCACTACGCGCAGCCGCACCCGACGCCCGTGGCAACGACACAACTACTGCACTATCCACCGTACACACAGCCAGCCAGCCAGCCAGCCAGCCAGCCAGCCAGCCAGCCAGCCAGCCAGCCAGCCAAAAGCACACCAACGACCCAAACACGCACGTGCAACGGCACGCCCCAAACCAGTCAACGTCGACAACCACACGCACGGCTGGAAACAGGCGTCCTTCCACGTTGCCATCAAGCTACACACAAGACACAAGGAACCAACAACAGCACGCCTGCCCGCCCGCCCCACTCTCACGCCGCAAAAAGCACACCGAAACCGCCAAACGCACATTCCCATCGCACTGACACCGACCGGCTCGCTACCACCACACCTCTCGGCAGCCGTTTCGCAGACATGACACGGCGCGACATGACATCACGACCAACTCTCCTTTCCCCGACGCCTTCGGCCGGAGCACAACGCCGCCAATTCGCCACACAGTCGACAAGCGCCCGCCCTCCCTGCACGACGCCGCGCAGCAAACGCGCCCGCAAACACATACCTCTCCTCTCTCTCGGCCGCCCGACGCGCCAACCGCCACACCGCCAGCCACTCGCAATTGTGCACTGCCGCCAGCCACACGTCCAACACGCCGCGCCGCCTCCGGCCACCCGCCAGGGGGCGCTCACGTCCGCGACAACAGCGCGGCCCGCCGGGCCAAACCGAACCGAGCCGCCCGCCGCTGCTCTGCACATCTTCCTGCGCGCATCAACAAAACGAGGCAAGCGAGCACACCCCGTCACAACGCCACATCACGCAAATGCCGTGCCGACCTCTTGTGTCTACCGCCTAAATTGCACTCACCAGCCGCCCCTTCTTCTTCCTATCTATCTATCTGTGCGTCTGTGTCGGTCCGCGCGTGACGCCTCTCAACATCCGCCGTCGCCGTCCCCGTTTCCGCCCCAATGCCATCGTCGCGCCGCCGCCTCCTCCTCCTCCTCCGCCGCCCCTGTCCGGCCCGCACCACACCATACACCGCTGCTTGTCCCGGCCGTTGCCACCAAAGGCGCCTACCGCAAACGCGCCACGCCGCAGCCCCCGTGCGTGCATCTCCGTGCCGACGCTGCCTCTCTGCCCTCCCGCACGCACTCGACCGACCGACATGCACTGCGTCGACGGCCTCGACAACACAGTCTCTGGGCTCCGCACTGCGTGTTCCGGTACGCGCGCTCAAACACCTATGTACTCATTACCAGCGATGGCGAGGCACCACACAATCTCTGACCAGAGAGTTTCTTATCGTCGCTAGTCTGCGCCACACGACACTAGTGGCACGTAGCGGGTCGGCAGGAACAGTTGTCATCTCTATGTGGCGGGTCGGGAGAGGTCGTAGTCAGTCGACGACAGTATTAGCGAGTGGACGATTGTACTGAGCGGGCGGCGGCGTGCTCTTCTCGCGACTCTGGTCTCCGTTCGGGACGATGCATATTGTTATAAAAGGTAAGGTAATGAAGCTGCATTGCGCAAATCTAATAATGTATGTCAATTGTAACTATTTTCTTCACAACAAAATGCCCCAATAATACTTTGTTTCCAAAGTAACTTTTTTTTAAAGGTAAAACCATTCATTTCCATTTAAAGAATATTTCCTCCAACAATCA
Source organism: Schistocerca cancellata (assembly GCF_023864275.1). NCBI lineage: Eukaryota > Metazoa > Arthropoda > Insecta > Orthoptera > Acrididae > Schistocerca > Schistocerca cancellata. The sequence continues at coordinate 455,871,635 of NC_064634.1, read as the reverse complement.
AAAAATTCAATGTGAGCCGGCATTCATTGCACGAAGCTGTGTACAGGTATCTACAGTTAAGAGCACATATAGATGCAGTTTGTTTCCTCTTTTGCCTTTTTTTTTCATTGACGTAACGATCTTTTGCTCTTTTTTTTTTTGTTTTTTATTCTGATTTGTACGTAGGCTGTTTGTTTACATTTTTTTTTATTGGTAATGCCACGTAGCGCTCTGTGTGAAAATCACTGCCTGTGCCGTGTGCAGTCAGTGGCCAGTTTGCATTGTTGTCATATGAACCTGCTATAGCTGGATGTGAACAGCGCGTACCGTTGCGCAGTTAGGGGTGAGCCGCCAGCACTGGTGCATGTGAGGAGAGATATGGCGGACTTTTCAAATTACATATATTATGACTTGTGATGATATTAAGGGTAAATACATTGTTTGTTGTTCTCTATTAAAATCTTTACTTTGCTAACTATCCCTATCAGTAGTTAGTGCCCTCCGTAGTTTGAATCTCTTATTTAGCTGGCAGTAGTGGTGCTCGCTGTATTGCCGTACTTCGAGTAATGACGATTTTTGTGAGGTAAGTGATTTCCGAAAGGTGTACTTTAATGTTACTCAGGGCCATTCTTTTGCAGGGATCTTTGATAGTCAGATTGCGTTGCGCTCAAAATATAGTGCGTCACTTTAAGCGCAGTTTTGTATACATTGTTGTTCAAAGGGGGACGTTTCAGAATACAGGGCCGAAGGTCAGCCAGCGCTGCCCTTACAACGTTTATCGGGTTTTCAATTATGTCTCTTGAGATGTTCATGGTTCATTATTTCCATTCATCATATTATCGCGCGTTTCCCATCAATCTTCGTTCGTTCATTTTCTAGGGACGTTAACAACATTCTGGCACATTTTTATCATCATTCACGCACTCACTTACTTACGACTATTTGTGCGGGGAGGTTACACTTGGGTCCATTTCCATTTACATTCAATGTTGATAGACCTTTTTTTTGTTGTTGTTTTGTTGCTGGCAGGTTACAAACGCCTCATTTTATGTTGGTTGCAGCGTTTTTCTCCTTCTTCTAGTGTTTTCCCCGCTCTCACCACCGCCCCCGCCCCTCCCGCATCCGTCGGTCTCACCACGTTCACTGACGGCCGCGTCTGCGGCTACACCACAACACAACAACGGCCCCCTCCCGGCAACCCATTCGTTTTCTCTTCTTTTGCACAAAAACAACGCCGCACGCGCCAGCCGAGCGCAGCGCAAGCCACCCACACCGCGCCCCTCCCCGTCTTTATAGCCCCCGCTTCTTGTTTTCTTCGTTTGCCCCCTCCCATCTCCCGAATGCCATGCCATGCCATGCCAGCAGCGTTACGCGTGCCCCTCCCCTGTCCACACACTACCGCGAAACGAACAGCCTTCCGGGCCACATGCAGGGCACGCCCACCGCCATTCCCGGACGCAATTCTCGAAACAACACACACACAAAATGAACGCACTATCCCCACTTCGCTTCTCTCTCTCTCTCTCTCTCTCTCTCTCTCTCTCTCTCTCTCTCTCTCTCTCTCTCTCGTCCCTTCCCTTTAACGAAAGACAAACAAACCCCAGTTAACACACTTTCTCGACACCTTCATGTAGGGAGGGAGGGAGGGAGGGAGGGTGCGTGCGTGCGTTGTCTCGACCGTGACGGCAACCATCGACGATCCATTTCCCCCACTGGTAAAACATGTTCACTAACACCTACAGACATCATTCCGTACACACACAATGGCTTTGCACACGAACATAGACGGCACGGGCACTGTCGTACATTCTTCCTCAGAACCATCTCAACGAACGTTACATACACATCCGGGAAAGCAAAGCAAAGCAACGCAACGCACACAATTCAGCCGTCAAAGGTAACGTTCACCACGGCAGACACTTGCCGCCGCGCCGTTACACGCATTTCAGTGCGGCTACAATACACCTCCGACACGGGAACGTTCCGTTGCTCTACACCGCGTTTCTCCGTTTTGTTTGGTTTTTTTTTCTTTTTTCTCTCTCTCTCTACTTTTTTTTTTCCCCTCTGTCCTTTCCTCCACCATTCTCTCCTCACGTTCTGCCCAGACATTCGACCGATCACAGAGGTTCACCTTTCGGTAACCGTTCTCAGCGCGACGGTATGACGGGTGTTCAAGACGTACCGTTGCGTGATGCCGGTGTACCGCGCCGATCGACAGTTTCCCAGAGGCTACGGATCGGACCACATCACCGACACACACAAACACGTGTGCGCACATTCGCCAAAGCGACCGTCGTCTTCTAGCGTCGCGCTTACTGTACTGTACTGTACTGCACTGGACTGGACACGCGTGCATGCATCTTCAATGACGACGTCGGTGTGCGTGCGTCGTACGCACAAGCAGACACAGTCAGTCAGACACGACTATCGAAATCAGAGTCGGAGGGAAGGTACATCATCGTGCGTGTCGCCCGTACAATGCAATACACATTGGTGTCTCAATGCGCGTTCATTTAAACGTCACTCACACGCCTCCACGCTGCAGCATTTACAGACACATCTCACCCTAGCCATGTATGGCGTGCAAACCGACCCGAAAAAACGGCCGTCGTTACACACTGACATTCCCAACAATCGCGTTTCGTTTCCATCCGTCACGTAACTAACCGGCACCTCCATCCAAAGGACACATCACCGATCGCACTTCCCCCACCTCGCAGACAGGTAACACCAACGAGTTGTGCGCACGTGCCTCCATTCCACGTCACACCGTGGCCGTACCCCGCAACACGCGACGCGCCCCCATCAATCAAATTCATCGCATCGGCCACCCCACCCCGTCGCGTCGCAACCAAAGCGGTAGCTATTGCCGCCGTCCACCCACTCACACACAAAACAACAACAACAACAACAACAACAATTCCGCCCTTCCCGCAAAGGCCATTTGGTGGCCCTGAAAAGGGCCGTTTTTGCCGCTCTCGCAACGGAGGAGCCTTCTCTCCTTCCATTCCAGAGCCACCTCCTTACTTGGAGCTCGTGTACTTGGTCACCGCCTTCGTGCCCTCGCTCACGGCGTGCTTGGCCAGCTCGCCAGGCAGCAACAGCCGCACAGCGGTCTGGATCTCGCGGGACGTGATGGTCGAGCGCTTGTTGTAGTGCGCCAGGCGGGACGCCTCGGCCGCGATGCGCTCGAAAATGTCGTTCACGAAGCTGTTCATGATGCTCATCGCCTTCGACGAGATGCCCGTGTCAGGGTGCACCTGCTTCAGCACCTTGTAGATGTAGATGGCATAGCTCTCCTTCCTCTTGCGCTTCTTCTTCTTGTCGCCCTTCGAAATGTTCTTCTGAGCCTTGCCAGCCTTCTTGGCGGCCTTCCCGCTAGTCTTGGGCGGCATCTCAAACAAGAACGTGAACGTACGGCAGCAACACCAGTAGCAAGCGCTCCGCTCTAGTCAGCGTCTCCCCACACAGTGGCACCCAGCGCGCCCCGCCGCCGCACCTTTACCAGCTCGCCCCGTTGCGGCCGCCGACCAATGGGCCGCGAGCGCAACCGGCCGCCGCACCCGAGAGCATAAAGGACCCCCACCCCTGGCGGCGCCGCCACTCCGCTGCTCGACTCGCTGCGGCTCGCACCGTCCTTCGTCTCGTCTCGTTTTCACACCACAGCCCATCGCCATGTCCGGACGCGGAAAGGGAGGCAAAGTCAAGGGCAAGTCAAAGTCCCGCTCCAGCAGGGCCGGGCTCCAGTTCCCGGTCGGCAGAATCCACCGCCTCCTGCGCAAGGGAAACTACGCCGAGCGCGTCGGCGCCGGGGCGCCCGTCTACCTCGCCGCCGTCATGGAGTACCTCGCGGCTGAGGTGCTCGAGCTGGCCGGAAACGCGGCCCGCGACAACAAGAAGACGCGCATCATCCCGCGCCACCTGCAGCTTGCCATCCGCAACGACGAGGAGCTCAACAAGCTCCTGTCGGGCGTCACCATCGCACAGGGTGGTGTCCTGCCCAACATCCAGGCCGTCCTGCTGCCAAAGAAGACCGAGAAGAAGGCCTAAACAGAGAGGCCAGGCAATCGGCACGCGGACCCGCCGCCCAGCAGCGCTGCGTGCTCCCCTGCACGCAACGCGCTTTGCCGGCCCGGCTCACAACAATCGGCCCTTTTCAGGGCCACCACACAAACCTACGTCCAAAGCAAAATTGCAGTCGTCCTCGCCGCACTTTACTTTAACGTCACTTCCACAGCCGCCGCCGGCAACAAGACCATACCAACTGCTACGATTGCAGGGGGGAGAAATTCTGCGAGGTACCTCGGTGTCACGCCTGACATCCAAGTGTCACATAGGGGAACTTGGCACAAACGCTCACGCCAGGATGCACATCCTGTACCCTGTTCCCTCGACCCCGCAACAGGCGTAGCGATACTGGAATATGCGCGCCCTGTATGGGGCTGTGCAGCCAGATCGACGATGCATCGCCTACAGAAGGGTCCAAAGCAGAGCGCTCTACGACGGGCCTTACACGTCCCCGCGGCAGACCTGCATAGAACCACTCACAACACGATTCCGCGCCCTGGCACAAGCGTTCTACGCCACCGCGCGGAAGTCAGAAAATGACTGTTACGTCTTGACCCTTGGGCGATATGAACACCACAGGGACAGATGTGCAAGACCCGAGAGTCGCTGCTCCAGCAGTAGCACAGACAGAACACATAATCACTCTCAACAAACAGCAACGTCCGAAAACAAGCACAGTACCGAAGATAAGAACAACACACAGAAAAGAGGAGCAAATGTCCACAGGCGACAATAACCTCCACCAACTCCCCCTCTAACGGTAAGAGGACTAAAAGAGAGAAGAACAAGAAGAGCCGCCGCCATCTTGTCGTCCACAGCCCGTGTGGCCCAACACACACACACACACACCTTGTTTTGTTTCGTTTGCCTCAAGCACCTCCACGCACGCACAGTCGCCTTCCAAACGACAAGACAACGACAGCAATAATGACCACTGCGAGAGGAGCGTGTCGACACACCGCCCTCCACTCCCGCGCGCCCCAAACAAACGAAACAGCTGATCCGGCCGCCTATCGGCACGCCTTGCCTCGGCAACTCCAACGCCGCCGCAAACACACACAGCCAAACCGCGCAAATATTCACCGCCTCTCGCACAACAACAACAACAACAACACACAGCCCGGCATCTCCATCGATCGATAAACAAAGCAAACACAAAACGCCCTCTCTCGCACACACAGCCGCAAGACCCGCTTCCTTTCCTTTCTCCCAGTCACGTCACGTCAGTCAAACGAAAACGAAATGAAGAATGAAAGAAAGAAGGCAGGCAGGCAGGCAACACACGCAGCAACAACACAGACTCTTTCGCACTTTTCAATTTCCGAACAGTGTGGTGGCCCTGAAAAGGGCCGTTTTCGTCTCTCCCACGGCCGCGGGAAGGCCAACGCGGCACAGCACACCGGCTGCGACGCGCCTAACCGCCGAAACCGTACAGGGTGCGCCCCTGCCTCTTCAGGGCGTACACCACGTCCATGGCCGTCACAGTCTTGCGCTTGGCGTGCTCAGTGTACGTCACCGCGTCGCGGATCACGTTCTCCAGGAACACCTTCAGCACTCCGCGGGTCTCCTCGTAGATCAGACCAGAGATGCGCTTCACGCCGCCCCTGCGAGCCAGGCGGCGGATCGCGGGCTTCGTGATGCCCTGGATGTTGTCGCGCAACACCTTGCGGTGCCGCTTGGCGCCACCCTTGCCGAGCCCCTTTCCTCCCTTGCCGCGGCCAGTCATCTCTTCTAAATCCTCAAAAAAGCTCAGGCAAGCAAAACGTCTGCTGCAGCGGCTGGCTCCTCACCCGGCGCTAGCGAGTCGGCTACGGTCTGCGCCCAGCGCACGCGCCAGCCCCCCTATATAGACTCTGGCCCGCCCTCCCCCCACCACGCGCAACCGAGGGCATATAAGCGCACCACGGTGGCTGGCGCGCGCCCGTGTCGTCAAGGCAGCACCCGACGCAGCACCTCGCTCGCCTCCACGCCGCTCCGCTACCGCTATGGCCCGCACAAAGCAAACGGCCCGCAAGTCCACCGGCGGAAAGGCGCCGCGCAAACAGCTCGCCACCAAGGCGGCGAGGAAGAGCGCGCCCGCCACCGGCGGCGTCAAGAAGCCCCACCGCTACAGGCCGGGCACCGTCGCCCTGCGAGAAATCAGGCGCTACCAGAAGAGCACAGAGCTGCTCATCCGCAAGCTGCCATTCCAGCGCCTAGTGCGCGAGATCGCCCAGGACTTCAAGACCGACCTGCGCTTCCAGAGCTCCGCGGTCATGGCCCTGCAGGAGGCCAGCGAGGCCTACCTCGTCGGCCTCTTCGAAGACACCAACCTGTGCGCAATCCACGCCAAGCGCGTCACCATCATGCCCAAGGACATCCAGCTCGCGCGCCGCATCCGCGGCGAGCGCGCCTAAACACCGCGCCAGCCGCTGGGCACCGCCCACGCACGCAAACAAACAAAACGGCCCTTTTAAGGGCCACTAACATCACTCCGTCGCGAGCAAACTTTGTCGGTCGCCTCTCGCCCCACAACCAGAGAACCAAAGACAAAACACCGCTTCCACTTCCCGTCCGTCCGCCACAGCCGCTCTCCTCTGCCAGCTTGCTGGCGCGCGCAACAATCAATCAACATCATCCCTCCCCGGCGCGGCGCTCAAAGCGCACAACACCCATCGGCCGACGCCGTCAACCACACGGGTGGCTGGCCGGCCGCCGCTTCGTTTCGAAACAAACAAACAAACAAAACAAAAACCCGCACCAACGGCCAGCCAGGCACGCAGGCTCGTCCAACGCCACCGACCCTTTCCACATCTCAACGTCCCCCGCCCCCGTTGCAAGAACACACACACAACCAAGACAAGACACATCCGAGGAGAAGGCAGGCAAACAGACAGACAAACCAAAGTATTCAAACAACATGACACAAACCAACCGTCGGCCGGCCGCGACCAAAAACGGCGACAAGCAACCGCTACCGCCGCCCGCACCCGCCACCGACCCCCCGCAATCCAACCACCACGGCACGCAAACAGTATCCACACACGGGCATACAGAAACGCCAGACGGCACAACCACACCGCAACACGACAATCAAAACCTTCCCGACGTGCTTTGATGGCCCTGAGAAGGGCCGTTTTGGGCCGCGCGTCTCTTGCGCGCCACTAGACGACGGGGACGGGGGGTGGGGACGACGGAGTCAACCGCCAACCCTTCCTTTCCTTTCCCATTCCTTTCTTCTTCTCCTCTACTTCTTCTTCTTGGGCGACGCCTTCGCCTTAGACGGCGTCGTCGCCTTCTTCGGGCGCGGCGCCTTCGGCTTCTTCGTCGGAACCTTGGCGGCCTTCTTCGCCTTCGACGGCGACTTGGCCTTGGCCGGCTTGGCAGCAGCCGCCTTCTTCGCACCGGCGGGAGCGGCCGACGCCGCAGACGCCTTCTTGGCGGCGCCCGCCTTCCGACCAGTCGCCGCCTTCACGCCACCAGCCTTCTTTGCGCCGGCCGCACGGGCACCCTTCTTCTCCTTGCTGGCCGGAGCGGCGCGCTTCTTCTTGGCACCGCCAGCACGAGCCTTGCCGCCCTCAGCCGCCCCGCCGCCGGCGCCGGCAAGCTTGAAAGAGCCGGACGCGCCCTTCCCCTTCGTCTGCACCAGCTCGCCCGCCACCACGGCCGACTTGAGGTACTTCTTGATAAACGGCGCCAGCTTCTCCGCGTCCAGCTTGTAGTGCGCGGCAATGTACTTCTTGATCGCCTGCAGCGACGATCCGCCGCGCTCCTTCAGACTCTTGATGGCGGCCGTCACCATCTCAGAGGTGCGCGGGTGCGCAGGCTTGGCGCGCGGCTTCTTCGCAGACGACGCAGACTTTGCCTTCTTCGTAGTGCCGGTGGCGGCGGGTGCCGCAGCAGTCTCGTTCGTAGCCGCCTGATCTGCCATTTCGACGACGCGCGTTAACACACAACACAGCGAGCAGCGAGAGCGAGAAGAGACACGCAGCGAGCGGAGCGCACAGCAGAGGAATAGCCGCCTCGCGCACTGCACTGCACTGCACTTGTCCATACGGGTCCACCCTGACCCGTGTTGGGAGCAGTCTAAGCATACACTGCTGTTCCTGCATATTCCTGATTCTGGGGAGTGGCTTCCTCACGTTATGGATTGGCCTGAGGTGTTTACTATGGGTGGTTCTCCTCTCTCTGCCACGAGATATTAATCTCGTAGCAGGTCAGGCCAACGCGTGGTTGGCCTGTGGTGAAGAGGGTGGCCCAAGTCCCTTATGAGCCTATTGTCGGACTGCACAGTCCGCTCATAGAACAGGCGCGCCGATTGCTTAAATCGGTCGCGGAGGTAGGGGATTCCGGTTTGGCGGTGTAGCTGAGCAGTGGAATAGCGCCTCGGTAGGCGCAGAGCGAGCTTGAGCGCCCTGCTCTGCACCCTCTGCAGCTTGGTGATGTGTGTGTCGGCTGCGTTGCCCCACACCACGGCCGCGTATTCCAGCACTGGCCGGACCAGCGCCAGGTACAGCGTGATGCCGTGGTGGGGAGGCAAGGCAGACGACGGGTTGAGCAGAGGGTACAGAACGCGCAGGCGCCCTATCGCTCTGCCCCTGACGTCATCGATGTGGTCTTTCCACGTCAGCTTCCGGTCGAGAGTAACTCCCAGGTAGCGGCCAGTCCTGCTCCACGGGACGGGGCTTCCCATGACGGTGACTGGCGGAAGATCTGGTGGCAGTGGTCTTCGCGTGAACACCACCGCCTGGCTCTTCGCTGCATTCATTTTCAGGCGCCACTTCGTCGACCACGCACCAAGGGCCTCACATCCACGCTGGAGTAGGCGGCGCATCTGGTCGGCCTTCATACTCCGCACGAATAGCGCCGTGTCGTCGGCGTAGAGTGCCAACTTCACCGGCGCCACGCGCGGAGCGTCGGCCGTGTATAAGGAGTAGAGCAGGGGGCCGAGAACGGACCCCTGCGGCACTCCAGCACGGATGGGTCGGTGCGTGGACGTCCCATCGTCCAGGCGGACGTGGAAAGTCCTGTCGGCCAGATACGACTGAAGTAAGACCCCGTGCGACGTCGGGACCCCGTGCACAAAAAGTTTGTACACGAGGCCGTCATGCCACACGGAGTCGAATGCCCTGGAGACGTCGAGGAACACCGCCCCAAGGTATTCCCGTGTCTCCAGGGCGCGCATGGCCTCTTCCACCAGCCGCATCAGCTGATGGACCGTGGAGTGACCCCTTCGGAAACCGAACTGCTCATCCGGTATCACTCCTTCTGCGGTCACGTGGCGAAGCAGGCGCCTGGCGTAGAGGCGCTCGAATACTTTGGAGAGGGCCGGTAGCAGACTGATGGGTCTGTAATTGGCAGCGTCACGCGGGTCTTTGTTCGCTTTCGGGATGGCCACCACCTCTGCATGTTTCCACACAGAGGGGTAGACACCCGAGCGAAGGACCTGGTTGAAGATACCCGCCAGCAGCGGATGGGCCCCTGCTGGAAGGTTCCTCAGCAGGTGGTTGGTGACCCCATCAGCGCCTCCGACCTTCCTAGTATTGAGCGCCTTCAGTTGTGCGGCCACCTCCGCCTCGGAGATGTCTTCGATGACGTCCCCATCGTCCCTTGCCTCCAGGAACACTGGGAGTTGCTCGGCTACCCGCTGGATGTGGTCCTCATCCAGATTGTCGTCCACCGGGGTGAACGACGCTTGGAATTGGTCCGCCAGGACACCTGCTTTGCCGTCTGGGCTGCAGACGACGTCTTGCCCAACCAGTATTGGTGGTATGCGCTGTCGGCGGCGCAGAAACGACTTCACCGTGCGCCAGATGCTGCCGTCCTCTGGGTCAAGGGAGGCGACGAAGGCCGACCACTTGCTATTCCTGTGCGCCTCAGCCGCTGCTTTGATGTCTCTACGCATGCGGTTGAGGCGTCGCTTCGTCGCGGGTTGGCGGGTGAGCTGCCACTCCCGGAATAACCTGTTCTTCTCCCTGATGGCCTCCCGTAGCTGAGGCGGTAGGTTGCGGGAGAAGTCCCTGGGCCCCTGTGGCTGGGGAGGGGTGGCTGCGTCGGCGGCGTGCAGGAGCTGGCGGGAGAGGACACGCAGAGCGGCGTCCGCTCCCACTGCATCGGGATCCGGTATGTCCGCGATCGATTCCAGGACCATCTCCTGGAAGCGCTCGCTGTCCATGCGCCGGTACGTCTGTCGGCGAGGTGGCAGGGTGGCTCCGGCGACATCTATGTCGAAGACCACCGGCAGGTGGTCTGACGACAGTGCACACCGTGTGGAGGCGGTTGTGTGGTGCCCGATGCCTTTTATGACTGCGACATCGAGCACGTCCGGCCGTCCCCTGGCTGGGTAGATAGTGGGCTCCTGTGGGCCCAGGGTCAGGGCGCCATTCCTCGCAGCAGCGCGGGAAAGTCGGCGGCCACTGACATTCGTGAGGCGGGAGTTCCATTCCAGGTGCTTCGCATTGAAGTCACCCGCAATGAACACCCTCCCCCCAACTGCCAGCAGCGCGTCGACGTCCGCCTCCTGTAGGTGTCCGCGTGGTGGCCTGTATACTGCCACAAACGTGATCTGCCCGGCTGTCGTGGTGACCATCACCCCAGTGGCTTCCAGGGTTGCCAGGTCAGGAAGTTGCACCGGGTGGTGCCTGAGTGATGCACGTACATAGACGGCGGTGCCACCGCCGGCTGTTGGCCTGTCATTGCGGTAGCAAACATAGTTTGCTACACGCACGTGGACCCCAGGTTTAAGGTGAGTTTCGCTGACCAGGCAGAGGTCAATGGCCTCGTCCCGCATGAACTGGCGAAACTCACCTTGTTGGGGGAATAGGCTGTTTGCGTTGAAGCCGCAAACGGTCAGTCCATGGATGAGTGGATTATCCATGGTGCGGCTTCATGGTGACGGTAGCAGCCTGGAGGGCCTCCGTGACTGCCGTGACTAGCACGGGCAGTTGTTGGAGCAGGGCAGAGAGAGAGCCCAGAAGGGCTCCCAGGTCTGCAGCTCCTGGTCCTGGTGATGGTGCAGGTACAGCCGCAGCGGCGGGCGCGGGGGCGACCGGGCGCGGCGTCGCCGTCGCGTCCGGTCGCTGGACCGCGCGCCTAGCAGCCAGTGGCGCGGGAGTGTTGAGTGGACGGGCAGTGCGTCGTCCACCCTGGTGGTGGTCAGCCTGGGAGGCAGCCTGTGGGGCTGACGAGCCAGGCGCGGTGGATGGTGCGGTCTCGTTCGAGTCCCGTGGCGGAAGTGGCGGGAAGGCCGCTTGTCGTGTCGTGGTGGCGTCAGCGGACTCCCCCTTGGTGGCGGAGGCGTAGCTGGTGCCAGGTTGCACCTTCCGGGCGGGTGCTGATCGTCCGTTCTGCCGTGGGCGGCGACGGAATGCAGCGCAGCCTCTGTAGCTCGCCACATGTGGCTCGCTACAGTTGCAGCACTTCGGCGCCTCCTCTCTCTTCTTCGTACAGTCCCGACTCTGGTGGGAGTCGGCGCACTTCACACAGCGGGCCGGCATGGAGCAGTAGCGAGCCACGTGGTCAAGGCCCTGGCAGGAGAAGCACTGGGCGCGCCTCCCCTTGGCCTTGAGCGGCTCTACCTCCACCCCAATGCGGGCCACCATCTGCAGCTGGAAGATTTTGCGGTTTTCAAAGTTGTCTGGGAGGACAACTAGGAAAAGAGGCATGTCTCGCCTCGTCCTGGGCGACTTCATGATGGTCACGGAGCTGGCCATGTAGCCCAGCCCCGCCAGTTCGTCTTTCAGGTGCGACGGCTCCATCTTCAGCGGGAGGCGGCGGAAAACCACCTTCAGCTGCTTCACGGGCTCCGCATTGTGCGTAAAGCAGTGGAGCTTGTCCGTCTCAATGATCTTCATGGCTGCGCGGTAGTCTTCCATGGTGGCGGTCGAAACCCGGTAGAGGTCTCGCCCGACACATTTGACCTTGGCAGCGGACGCAACTGTCTCAAATTTCTCAAGGAAGGACTTGTAAGTGCCCGTCCATGAGACAGTTATCGGCGGTGGGGCGGGTGCCCGCCTCTTGGGTGGCTCAGCGGCCTCCATGGCCTCCGTGTCGTCAACATCGATGAATGAGTTCGTCGTCGGGAGCGGCTGCACTGTTTGGAGCCGTTTGGCCCGAGCAGTGTGCCGCCGCTTTGGGACGGTGAACCCGTCGTCTGGTGTCTGGTCTGCCTCAGTGGGGGCAGGGTCGTCAGCCATCTTCTGCTTCTGGCTTCGCCTGCAGGTAGACTGGGAGAATGTGGAGGAGTCGTCCTCCTCTACTGCTGCCGGCCTCTTCCTGGAGAGCGGCTGTGGTGCCATGGCTTCCGCCTCGAGCAGGTCGCCAAGGTTGGCCTCTACGATAGTGTCGTCACGTGGCAGGACGGTGACGTCTTCTCTCGTCACGCCTGGCGGTACGGTTTCCGGTATATCTGTGGCCTCTTCACTGGAAGAGACCGGAGTGGCAGCCAGCAGTGCACCAGTTTCTTCTACAACTGGGACTGGTGGCGCAACACTCATCGGGGCCGCCGCTGACAGAACAGTGTCGCCTGTATTGAACACGCCTGTCAGGGCTCCCGACGGTACTCGTTCCTCTTCATTGACCACGCAACCGAGTGACTTGAGGTACTGGTGGAACAAGTGGAGAGCTCGTTCGTCGGCTGCTCGTTCCTGGTAATCAGTATCTCGCGACATTCGGTGCAGAATGACGTACAATTGCGCCGCCGTAAGCGGGCCTGTTTCCCTAGAATATGCCGTCGCATGGTCCGTTGTCGTTCGCTGCGTCGTCGTAAGTGGGGGGCCGGATGGGGCCGCAGACGGGGCGGACTCGGTCGCCCGAGCCCGTCCCGCCTGGCGGCGATCCGCCACACCCTTCGCTTGAGTAGCACGGTCCTGCTTGCACTGCATCGCTAACTCGAAGTGCCGCCTCGCGCCACAGGCCCAGCCAGTGTCGCGGGCGGGCGCGGACGGCCGAGAGAGCGGCCGCCACTCTGCGCGCCGCCGCGCCGCGCCTCCCGCGCTTGCTACCGCCCAACGTCCGACAGCCTGTGCGGAGCAGCCCCACACCTGCGCCACAACCACCCGCGCCTTTCAAACCACCGAGGATGGGGCTACACACAGCCACACCACAGTCGCCAACCAGTCGCCACGGCAGCGCCGCAAACCACGGCCAAACTGCAGCCACCGCGCGCTACAGCCTGGGTCGGCCCGCCGAGAATCGCCGCCCACGCCCAAATGCCGCCCCCACAGCCCCAGCCGGCGACCGGCCACAATGGCCAAACCTTCGGCAAAGGCCCCACACCGTCGCCGCGGCAGCCCGGCCAGCGCGGCCGGCGCCACAGCCACACAAGAGGAGGCGTGCGGCGATGACGGCCGTGCAAACGCACCTCCGCCGCCCCATCGCCCTCCCACCGTTTCCCGATCGGCCCGCAGCCGTCGGGCCACGTCCTCCTCCTCTCGCCCGCCAACATTCACAGCCCTTTCGTTCGTTTCCCAACAATTTCAATTGTGCCCGCCGCAAAAAACGGGCGCCGCCTGCAAAGCAACATGCTCCGCCGGAGCGCCCCTCGCCGCTTACGAGCCAACCCCTCGCCCGAGGCAAACCGAAATCCGCAACTACAGACCAACCCAATCTGCCGTCAGCACACACGACAGCCAACATCACGCGTTACGAGTTAGACATTAGGTTCACACGTCTCGGTTAGGTTCGGTGGACGTGGGTTGGGTTAAGGGCACTTGGGTTAGGTTAAGCATTCAAAACACACGTCAGGCGTCAGAGGTTAGGTTAGGTTACGTTACATTAAGGTTAGGTTAGGTTAGGTTAGGTTAGGGGCACTTGGGTTAGGTTAAGGGTCGGTGTTAGGTTAAGCGTCAAACTTAGGTTAAGCATTCAAACCACACGTCGGGCGTCCGAGGTTAGGTTAGGTTAGGTTAGGTTAGGTTAAGGCCACTTGGGTTAGGTTAAGCCTCAAACTTAGGTTAAGCATTCAAACACACGTCGGGCGTCAGGTGGCCGCAGCAGCCGCACCTACCTACCCACCCACCCACCCACCCACCTCACGGCCGGACAGCTTGGCTTACTTGGCGCTGAGGCTGACCTCACCGCACCTCACCTCACGCTACGCAACGCTACACAGGTTCGGTTCGCTCAGCTTAGGCTTAGAGCTTAAGCGCCGAGGTCGGATTACGTTGGTTCACCTTCGGGCGCCACACTTTGGGTGTAAAGGTCGCGTCGGGTCGTCGGCACGCCGCAAAAACAAAAACAAAAGCGAAGCCACAGACAACGCCGACAAACGGGCAGCACGACCACGACCAGATACCGAGACACACGGACCACCCACCGGCCAAAGGGCACCAAACAACAAACCAGAGCACCACGTGTCGACCAGAGCAACCCGCCGCTCACGCGACGTGGCTGGCACCGAAGGGCCGCCGCAACTGCGCTTTCCGCGCCGGGCCGGATGCACGTGCGGCAACACCACCACCGCACACAGCCGCTGTTCAACATCAACCAACAACACGCCGCGGTCGCAGCCTCAACGCCAGCACACGTTTGCACCACCATTCACACGCACCGCACAAACAGCTGTCGCCGACAACACAAACACACCGCAACGACGCCGCCGCCGCCGCCGCCTCTACTTGTGCCGGCCACCCACCCCACCGACGGCGCACCTGTCGCCAGCCGGCAGTCGGCAGTCGGCAGTCGGCAGTCGGCAGTCGGCACGGGAAACGCACACCGCCACTTCGCTCGCGCGCACGCCACCAACCAGTCGTCGTCTCCAAAAACAACAAACAAACATAGGGCAGGCAACAAATCGCCTCGCACGAACCGTCCACAAAACTATCAAAGCACAGCCTCTGGCTAACGGCCACGACGCAGCGGCACGCTGCTCCTTTCCCCGCCCCACTCCATTCACAAAGTCACGCGACACCTTTCCGCCACTACGCGCAGCCGCACCCGACGCCCGTGGCAACGACACAACTACTGCACTATCCACCGTACACACAGCCAGCCAGCCAGCCAGCCAGCCAGCCAGCCAGCCAGCCAGCCAGCCAGCCAAAAGCACACCAACGACCCAAACACGCACGTGCAACGGCACGCCCCAAACCAGTCAACGTCGACAACCACACGCACGGCTGGAAACAGGCGTCCTTCCACGTTGCCATCAAGCTACACACAAGACACAAGGAACCAACAACAGCACGCCTGCCCGCCCGCCCCACTCTCACGCCGCAAAAAGCACACCGAAACCGCCAAACGCACATTCCCATCGCACTGACACCGACCGGCTCGCTACCACCACACCTCTCGGCAGCCGTTTCGCAGACATGACACGGCGCGACATGACATCACGACCAACTCTCCTTTCCCCGACGCCTTCGGCCGGAGCACAACGCCGCCAATTCGCCACACAGTCGACAAGCGCCCGCCCTCCCTGCACGACGCCGCGCAGCAAACGCGCCCGCAAACACATACCTCTCCTCTCTCTCGGCCGCCCGACGCGCCAACCGCCACACCGCCAGCCACTCGCAATTGTGCACTGCCGCCAGCCACACGTCCAACACGCCGCGCCGCCTCCGGCCACCCGCCAGGGGGCGCTCACGTCCGCGACAACAGCGCGGCCCGCCGGGCCAAACCGAACCGAGCCGCCCGCCGCTGCTCTGCACATCTTCCTGCGCGCATCAACAAAACGAGGCAAGCGAGCACACCCCGTCACAACGCCACATCACGCAAATGCCGTGCCGACCTCTTGTGTCTACCGCCTAAATTGCACTCACCAGCCGCCCCTTCTTCTTCCTATCTATCTATCTGTGCGTCTGTGTCGGTCCGCGCGTGACGCCTCTCAACATCCGCCGTCGCCGTCCCCGTTTCCGCCCCAATGCCATCGTCGCGCCGCCGCCTCCTCCTCCTCCTCCGCCGCCCCTGTCCGGCCCGCACCACACCATACACCGCTGCTTGTCCCGGCCGTTGCCACCAAAGGCGCCTACCGCAAACGCGCCACGCCGCAGCCCCCGTGCGTGCATCTCCGTGCCGACGCTGCCTCTCTGCCCTCCCGCACGCACTCGACCGACCGACATGCACTGCGTCGACGGCCTCGACAACACAGTCTCTGGGCTCCGCACTGCGTGTTCCGGTACGCGCGCTCAAACACCTATGTACTCATTACCAGCGATGGCGAGGCACCACACAATCTCTGACCAGAGAGTTTCTTATCGTCGCTAGTCTGCGCCACACGACACTAGTGGCACGTAGCGGGTCGGCAGGAACAGTTGTCATCTCTATGTGGCGGGTCGGGAGAGGTCGTAGTCAGTCGACGACAGTATTAGCGAGTGGACGATTGTACTGAGCGGGCGGCGGCGTGCTCTTCTCGCGACTCTGGTCTCCGTTCGGGACGATGCATATTGTTATAAAAGGTAAGGTAATGAAGCTGCATTGCGCAAATCTAATAATGTATGTCAATTGTAACTATTTTCTTCACAACAAAATGCCCCAATAATACTTTGTTTCCAAAGTAACTTTTTTTTAAAGGTAAAACCATTCATTTCCATTTAAAGAATATTTCCTCCAACAATCAAAAAATTCAATGTGAGCCGGCATTCATTGCACGAAGCTGTGTACAGGTATCTACAGTTAAGAGCACATATAGATGCAGTTTGTTTCCTCTTTTGCCTTTTTTTTTCATTGACGTAACGATCTTTTGCTCTTTTTTTTTTTGTTTTTTATTCTGATTTGTACGTAGGCTGTTTGTTTACATTTTTTTTTATTGGTAATGCCACGTAGCGCTCTGTGTGAAAATCACTGCCTGTGCCGTGTGCAGTCAGTGGCCAGTTTGCATTGTTGTCATATGAACCTGCTATAGCTGGATGTGAACAGCGCGTACCGTTGCGCAGTTAGGGGTGAGCCGCCAGCACTGGTGCATGTGAGGAGAGATATGGCGGACTTTTCAAATTACATATATTATGACTTGTGATGATATTAAGGGTAAATACATTGTTTGTTGTTCTCTATTAAAATCTTTACTTTGCTAACTATCCCTATCAGTAGTTAGTGCCCTCCGTAGTTTGAATCTCTTATTTAGCTGGCAGTAGTGGTGCTCGCTGTATTGCCGTACTTCGAGTAATGACGATTTTTGTGAGGTAAGTGATTTCCGAAAGGTGTACTTTAATGTTACTCAGGGCCATTCTTTTGCAGGGATCTTTGATAGTCAGATTGCGTTGCGCTCAAAATATAGTGCGTCACTTTAAGCGCAGTTTTGTATACATTGTTGTTCAAAGGGGGACGTTTCAGAATACAGGGCCGAAGGTCAGCCAGCGCTGCCCTTACAACGTTTATCGGGTTTTCAATTATGTCTCTTGAGATGTTCATGGTTCATTATTTCCATTCATCATATTATCGCGCGTTTCCCATCAATCTTCGTTCGTTCATTTTCTAGGGACGTTAACAACATTCTGGCACATTTTTATCATCATTCACGCACTCACTTACTTACGACTATTTGTGCGGGGAGGTTACACTTGGGTCCATTTCCATTTACATTCAATGTTGATAGACCTTTTTTTTGTTGTTGTTTTGTTGCTGGCAGGTTACAAACGCCTCATTTTATGTTGGTTGCAGCGTTTTTCTCCTTCTTCTAGTGTTTTCCCCGCTCTCACCACCGCCCCCGCCCCTCCCGCATCCGTCGGTCTCACCACGTTCACTGACGGCCGCGTCTGCGGCTACACCACAACACAACAACGGCCCCCTCCCGGCAACCCATTCGTTTTCTCTTCTTTTGCACAAAAACAACGCCGCACGCGCCAGCCGAGCGCAGCGCAAGCCACCCACACCGCGCCCCTCCCCGTCTTTATAGCCCCCGCTTCTTGTTTTCTTCGTTTGCCCCCTCCCATCTCCCGAATGCCATGCCATGCCATGCCAGCAGCGTTACGCGTGCCCCTCCCCTGTCCACACACTACCGCGAAACGAACAGCCTTCCGGGCCACATGCAGGGCACGCCCACCGCCATTCCCGGACGCAATTCTCGAAACAACACACACACAAAATGAACGCACTATCCCCACTTCGCTTCTCTCTCTCTCTCTCTCTCTCTCTCTCTCTCTCTCTCTCTCTCTCTCTCTCTCTCTCGTCCCTTCCCTTTAACGAAAGACAAACAAACCCCAGTTAACACACTTTCTCGACACCTTCATGTAGGGAGGGAGGGAGGGAGGGAGGGTGCGTGCGTGCGTTGTCTCGACCGTGACGGCAACCATCGACGATCCATTTCCCCCACTGGTAAAACATGTTCACTAACACCTACAGACATCATTCCGTACACACACAATGGCTTTGCACACGAACATAGACGGCACGGGCACTGTCGTACATTCTTCCTCAGAACCATCTCAACGAACGTTACATACACATCCGGGAAAGCAAAGCAAAGCAACGCAACGCACACAATTCAGCCGTCAAAGGTAACGTTCACCACGGCAGACACTTGCCGCCGCGCCGTTACACGCATTTCAGTGCGGCTACAATACACCTCCGACACGGGAACGTTCCGTTGCTCTACACCGCGTTTCTCCGTTTTGTTTGGTTTTTTTTTCTTTTTTCTCTCTCTCTCTACTTTTTTTTTTCCCCTCTGTCCTTTCCTCCACCATTCTCTCCTCACGTTCTGCCCAGACATTCGACCGATCACAGAGGTTCACCTTTCGGTAACCGTTCTCAGCGCGACGGTATGACGGGTGTTCAAGACGTACCGTTGCGTGATGCCGGTGTACCGCGCCGATCGACAGTTTCCCAGAGGCGACGGATCGGACCACATCACCGACACACACAAACACGTGTGCGCACATTCGCCAAAGCGACCGTCGTCTTCTAGCGTCGCGCTTACTGTACTGTACTGTACTGCACTGGACTGGACACGCGTGCATGCATCTTCAATGACGACGTCGGTGTGCGTGCGTCGTACGCACAAGCAGACACAGTCAGTCAGACACGACTATCGAAATCAGAGTCGGAGGGAAGGTACATCATCGTGCGTGTCGCCCGTACAATGCAATACACATTGGTGTCTCAATGCGCGTTCATTTAAACGTCACTCACACGCCTCCACGCTGCAGCATTTACAGACACATCTCACCCTAGCCATGTATGGCGTGCAAACCGACCCGAAAAAACGGCCGTCGTTACACACTGACATTCCCAACAATCGCGTTTCGTTTCCATCCGTCACGTAACTAACCGGCACCTCCATCCAAAGGACACATCACCGATCGCACTTCCCCCACCTCGCAGACAGGTAACACCAACGAGTTGTGCGCACGTGCCTCCATTCCACGTCACACCGTGGCCGTACCCCGCAACACGCGACGCGCCCCCATCAATCAAATTCATCGCATCGGCCACCCCACCCCGTCGCGTCGCAACCAAAGCGGTAGCTATTGCCGCCGTCCACCCACTCACACACAAAACAACAACAACAACAACAACAACAATTCCGCCCTTCCCGCAAAGGCCATTTGGTGGCCCTGAAAAGGGCCGTTTTTGCCGCTCTCGCAACGGAGGAGCCTTCTCTCCTTCCATTCCAGAGCCACCTCCTTACTTGGAGCTCGTGTACTTGGTCACCGCCTTCGTGCCCTCGCTCACGGCGTGCTTGGCCAGCTCGCCAGGCAGCAACAGCCGCACAGCGGTCTGGATCTCGCGGGACGTGATGGTCGAGCGCTTGTTGTAGTGCGCCAGGCGGGACGCCTCGGCCGCGATGCGCTCGAAAATGTCGTTCACGAAGCTGTTCATGATGCTCATCGCCTTCGACGAGATGCCCGTGTCAGGGTGCACCTGCTTCAGCACCTTGTAGATGTAGATGGCATAGCTCTCCTTCCTCTTGCGCTTCTTCTTCTTGTCGCCCTTCGAAATGTTCTTCTGAGCCTTGCCAGCCTTCTTGGCGGCCTTCCCGCTAGTCTTGGGCGGCATCTCAAACAAGAACGTGAACGTACGGCAGCAACACCAGTAGCAAGCGCTCCGCTCTAGTCAGCGTCTCCCCACACAGTGGCACCCAGCGCGCCCCGCCGCCGCACCTTTACCAGCTCGCCCCGTTGCGGCCGCCGACCAATGGGCCGCGAGCGCAACCGGCCGCCGCACCCGAGAGCATAAAGGACCCCCACCCCTGGCGGCGCCGCCACTCCGCTGCTCGACTCGCTGCGGCTCGCACCGTCCTTCGTCTCGTCTCGTTTTCACACCACAGCCCATCGCCATGTCCGGACGCGGAAAGGGAGGCAAAGTCAAGGGCAAGTCAAAGTCCCGCTCCAGCAGGGCCGGGCTCCAGTTCCCGGTCGGCAGAATCCACCGCCTCCTGCGCAAGGGAAACTACGCCGAGCGCGTCGGCGCCGGGGCGCCCGTCTACCTCGCCGCCGTCATGGAGTACCTCGCGGCTGAGGTGCTCGAGCTGGCCGGAAACGCGGCCCGCGACAACAAGAAGACGCGCATCATCCCGCGCCACCTGCAGCTTGCCATCCGCAACGACGAGGAGCTCAACAAGCTCCTGTCGGGCGTCACCATCGCACAGGGTGGTGTCCTGCCCAACATCCAGGCCGTCCTGCTGCCAAAGAAGACCGAGAAGAAGGCCTAAACAGAGAGGCCAGGCAATCGGCACGCGGACCCGCCGCCCAGCAGCGCTGCGTGCTCCCCTGCACGCAACGCGCTTTGCCGGCCCGGCTCACAACAATCGGCCCTTTTCAGGGCCACCACACAAACCTACGTCCAAAGCAAAATTGCAGTCGTCCTCGCCGCACTTTACTTTAACGTCACTTCCACAGCCGCCGCCGGCAACAAGACCATACCAACTGCTACGATTGCAGGGGGGAGAAATTCTGCGAGGTACCTCGGTGTCACGCCTGACATCCAAGTGTCACATAGGGGAACTTGGCACAAACGCTCACGCCAGGATGCACATCCTGTACCCTGTTCCCTCGACCCCGCAACAGGCGTAGCGATACTGGAATATGCGCGCCCTGTATGGGGCTGTGCAGCCAGATCGACGATGCATCGCCTACAGAAGGGTCCAAAGCAGAGCGCTCTACGACGGGCCTTACACGTCCCCGCGGCAGACCTGCATAGAACCACTCACAACACGATTCCGCGCCCTGGCACAAGCGTTCTACGCCACCGCGCGGAAGTCAGAAAATGACTGTTACGTCTTGACCCTTGGGCGATATGAACACCACAGGGACAGATGTGCAAGACCCGAGAGTCGCTGCTCCAGCAGTAGCACAGACAGAACACATAATCACTCTCAACAAACAGCAACGTCCGAAAACAAGCACAGTACCGAAGATAAGAACAACACACAGAAAAGAGGAGCAAATGTCCACAGGCGACAATAACCTCCACCAACTCCCCCTCTAACGGTAAGAGGACTAAAAGAGAGAAGAACAAGAAGAGCCGCCGCCATCTTGTCGTCCACAGCCCGTGTGGCCCAACACACACACACACACACCTTGTTTTGTTTCGTTTGCCTCAAGCACCTCCACGCACGCACAGTCGCCTTCCAAACGACAAGACAACGACAGCAATAATGACCACTGCGAGAGGAGCGTGTCGACACACCGCCCTCCACTCCCGCGCGCCCCAAACAAACGAAACAGCTGATCCGGCCGCCTATCGGCACGCCTTGCCTCGGCAACTCCAACGCCGCCGCAAACACACACAGCCAAACCGCGCAAATATTCACCGCCTCTCGCACAACAACAACAACAACAACACACAGCCCGGCATCTCCATCGATCGATAAACAAAGCAAACACAAAACGCCCTCTCTCGCACACACAGCCGCAAGACCCGCTTCCTTTCCTTTCTCCCAGTCACGTCACGTCAGTCAAACGAAAACGAAATGAAGAATGAAAGAAAGAAGGCAGGCAGGCAGGCAACACACGCAGCAACAACACAGACTCTTTCGCACTTTTCAATTTCCGAACAGTGTGGTGGCCCTGAAAAGGGCCGTTTTCGTCTCTCCCACGGCCGCGGGAAGGCCAACGCGGCACAGCACACCGGCTGCGACGCGCCTAACCGCCGAAACCGTACAGGGTGCGCCCCTGCCTCTTCAGGGCGTACACCACGTCCATGGCCGTCACAGTCTTGCGCTTGGCGTGCTCAGTGTACGTCACCGCGTCGCGGATCACGTTCTCCAGGAACACCTTCAGCACTCCGCGGGTCTCCTCGTAGATCAGACCAGAGATGCGCTTCACGCCGCCCCTGCGAGCCAGGCGGCGGATCGCGGGCTTCGTGATGCCCTGGATGTTGTCGCGCAACACCTTGCGGTGCCGCTTGGCGCCACCCTTGCCGAGCCCCTTTCCTCCCTTGCCGCGGCCAGTCATCTCTTCTAAATCCTCAAAAAAGCTCAGGCAAGCAAAACGTCTGCTGCAGCGGCTGGCTCCTCACCCGGCGCTAGCGAGTCGGCTACGGTCTGCGCCCAGCGCTTATTAAGGATGGGGCCCCTCCACGCCCGCACCAACGTGGTGACCAAACCAAAAGTTCTACTGTCACCTCCGTAAGCATGTTAGTATTTGAATCAGGCGTCACAGGATGCAGGCTGTGATGTTATCCATGCGTCTGGGTAAGACTACTCATTAACATGGTCCATCGGAGATAGATAGTGGTCGAAAACGATCGAAGGGTAGCGGTTGTAAGAGCAGAGGAAAAAAAGTGCCAAGGCCAGCGCCAAGGGAAAAAAACCTCTGCGACAGTAGGACGGGTAGTAAGGGCAGTAGCGGTTTGCTAGCTGCGACAGAGCATGCAAGGTGAGGAGTGGTTAGCGTGAGGTACCGTGCAACGTTACCTATGTACTGCGTGTCGTTAGCTGGGTCAGTCCGGTTGCTGCGGCTGGGCTCGCTTGTAGTCTCCTGGGCCGGCCGCAGTGGCTTCCTCCCTGTAACATAGAAGTTCGGCGCGGCAACGCATGCGCTGCTGTTAGGCCCTCTGCTGCGCCTTGTCGTCAGTGACTTGGTGCAGCTTCATCAGGCTAGTGCAGAGCGGCGGCGATCGGCTACTGTGCAGCGTCCTCTACTGCACGGCGCAGCCCTTCTGCAATGCAGCAGTGAGCTGCTCCGCTTGCCCAGTGATCCGCGCCGCATCAGCGTCGGAGAGATGCACGCCGTTCGCTCGCGCTTCCGCGATGACGGCTGCCTTTCTCTCTTCTCGGTCCCTTTGAAGGGCCGCTCCCGCAGCGGTCGGCGTCGCCACCGGTTCCGCTGGGGCGGCGGTTGTCTTCTTTGCGCCTCTCACCTGCGGTGCTGCTGGGACAACCGCTGGGATAGGCGCGCGAACGTCCTTCTGCGAGGTCGCAGGAGTGTTCGCAGGTACGACTGCGCTGAGGCCTTGGGCGAGGACTGCACGCAGTTGCCTCAAGGCCTCATCCTTCTCTGCAGCCACGGCGGCTGCGAAGGCAGCCCTCTCCGCCGCCATGACGGCTTTGAGGGCTGCTGTGGCCTCTTTCACGGCGGCGCCGAGTTCGAGGTCACACTTCTTCACGGGAGGGCGAGCTGCGTCCTGGCTGCCCGTTTCCGAGCGGTCGTCCCTGCCCCTGGCAGGTGGATCTGCTACTGCGCCGTCCCTCAGCTGCGCCGGGCTGGTCTGCGCCCTACGCCGTTTCCGACGTCGTCTTCTCTTCTGCTGCTGCGTCGGTGCGGCCGCGGCCGCTTCGCCACCCCCAGTTTGGGTGCGGCTTGAGAAAGCCGCACAACCGCGCCAGCTGGCGACGTGCGGACCGCCACACCGGACACAAGTCGGCAGAGCGTTGCTGCCGCGGTCGCAGGCGCGGCTGTCGTGCTCGCCTGAGCACTTGACGCACCGCGCCGCGTTGCGGCAATACTTCGCTACATGGCCCTCGCCCTGGCACCTGAAGCACTGGGGCAGAGGGTCCATGGCGGTTGGGAGAGCCTCTGTCGTCACCGGGAAGCCCAGCAACTTCCGCAAGTCGAAGATGTCGCCCCCGCCGTCGACCGTTTGCACGGTCACGGCATAGAGCGGCGCCCTCTTCCTGTTGGTCCGGTTGTGCAACCTTGCGGTTGCGCATCCAAACCCGGCTCGCAGCAGCCCTTCCCGGACCGCTGCCTCGTCGCAGCACCAAGGCAACCCCCTGAGGAGTGCCTTGGTCGTCTTCATCCTTCCGACGGAAGGTGCCTTATCACGCGCCGGCGGTGCGTCGACGACGTGGTCGGCCACTGCGACCTTGATCGCCCTGTGGTCGGCCACGTTTGCAGCTCGAACGCAGATCAGCGAGTCTGTATCGACAGACTCGTAGACCACCTCGTTCCGAGCGCAATTCGTGATGGTGTCGAACAGCGCTGTCCACGCGCCTTTGCACTTGACGTACAAAGGGGGAGCAGGCCGCGACTCGTCTTCACGGGAGTTCCTCGCATGGTCGGCAGACTCGGTGAGTTGCACAACCGAAGGACCCTTCGTAGCGGCAGGTTTCCTCTGCGCACCCTTCTTTCCCATGCTGCGAGGCGCGGAACACGACAATTTGCACGCGTTGTAAGAACAACACACGACAATCTGCTCTCCGCGGCGCCCACAGCACAGAAAACCTCTTCACGAGCTCTCTACGGCCGAGTAGGCTAAGCGCGCAACACCAGCGATGCGTTCGCCTCGCCAGCTCAGGCCGCTCTTTTGCCTGCCTGCGCCCAGCGCCTTCGCCTTCGCCTTCGCTGCACTGGTGAGGGTTGACCCTCGGCGTGAAACGGAAGTTTTAGCGCGGGAGCGCTTCGCCTTCCTCATGGCGGAGTGGTGAGTGGAGTCCTGGCAGATGAGATGGGCGTGACGGTGTGCATGTTGCTTTTTTTTTTTTTTTTTTTTTTTTTTTTTTTTTTTTTTTTTTTTTTTTTTTTTTTTTTTGCGAAAGATAAAAGGATAGTCAGAGGTATAGTTAGAGAGGCGGAAAACGAACGGCCGAAATGGCTGGCCGGAGGGGAAAAAGATTCGCGCTGATGGATGATGATGAGGCCCTTGCACTGCATGACTATTTGGAGTACTGGAGAGAGGCGGCGGGGACACGGCCCGTCACATGGGCTTCGGAGACTTCGGCCAATAGTTGCCATTCTTTGTTCGTGAAGATGGGATGTCTGTCAATGAGGAGTAACTCCTTCTTGGACAAGAAATTGAGCCACTGGAGCTGATACTGAGTAAAGCGATTAGGGTGATGGGGGAGGGGAGGCCGAGCACCGGGCAAAGTGTAGGGGTACGGGCGGTCAAAGAAGGGGTAAGACCCGTCCTGGAGCGATGTCACTATGCCCCGAAGGAAAGGCTGCAACTCGTGTGCAGCTGGAAAGCGGGGTCGCCGCAACCTCGGGACGATGGACGGCTCTACCGTGGAGGAGTCGGTTGTTGCCGCAGCACGCTGACCTGCAGACGTCGGAACTGAGTGGGACGACGGAGGCGGCACATCGTCGGTGTCCATAGGCGCAACCACTTGCGGCGCGGCAGGGGACGGAGCGGCGGTCGGCTGTGCGGCCGCATCAACCCCCACCGGCCGACGCACGGGCGGGGCGTCGGCGGGAACCGCCGACGTCGTCGTGGGGCGCTGCAACCTCTTGATGAGCGGCTGCTCCACAGGGGAGGAGTCGGTCATTGTCACAGCACGGTGGCCGGCAGACGTCGGAACTGAGTGGGACGGCTGCGGCGGCACATCTTCGGTGTCCATAGGCGCAACCACTTGCGTCGCGGCAGGGGACGGGTCGGCAGGTGCCTGCGTGGCCGCATCGACCCCCGCCGGCCGGGGCACGGGGGGGGCGGCGGCGGAAACCGCCGACGTCTTCTTGACGGCTCGCAGCTCATCGCGCAGCTGCTGGAGCTGGCGATGGACGGCCGTGAGCTCTTCTTTCAGCGCGGCCCGTTCGGCCGCAAAGGCGGCTTGGAAGCCGGCCATAGCGTGGTCGGTAGCGGCTTCAAGACGGCGCGGCTCGCACCCCACGCCGGAGCGGGGGGGCGGGGCGGCCGACGTGGTCGTGGACGCCGCCGCAGGACGTGGTGCGGCGGACAGACGGCGAAACTCCCGAAGGTAGCCGCAGCTACGCGAATTTGCGGCGTGCGACCCGCCACAGTTCACGCACCTGCTGGCCGAACCACGAGGCTTCGTACAGCGGCGAGTGTCGTGAGCCGCCGCGCACTTCAAGCACGCGACGGCGTTCGTGCACTCCCGCGCGGCATGCCCCAGTTGCTGGCAATTGTAGCACTGGAGGCCCATCCGATGCTGCTGCGTTCGCCTGCGCCGTGGCGGACGTGGGCGGCGGCCGGTGAACCCCAACGCGTGGAGGAGAACTTCGAGTGCGGCGGCAAACTGCTGTACAGCCATAGCGTGACGTGCGCGGTGACAGTAGCAATGTGTCGCAGCGAGTCGAGCAGCGAATACTAACTCGGTATTTTGCGCCCAGCGCACGCGCCAGCCCCCCTATATAGACTCTGGCCCGCCCTCCCCCCACCACGCGCAACCGAGGGCATATAAGCGCACCACGGTGGCTGGCGCGCGCCCGTGTCGTCAAGGCAGCACCCGACGCAGCACCTCGCTCGCCTCCACGCCGCTCCGCTACCGCTATGGCCCGCACAAAGCAAACGGCCCGCAAGTCCACCGGCGGAAAGGCGCCGCGCAAACAGCTCGCCACCAAGGCGGCGAGGAAGAGCGCGCCCGCCACCGGCGGCGTCAAGAAGCCCCACCGCTACAGGCCGGGCACCGTCGCCCTGCGAGAAATCAGGCGCTACCAGAAGAGCACAGAGCTGCTCATCCGCAAGCTGCCATTCCAGCGCCTAGTGCGCGAGATCGCCCAGGACTTCAAGACCGACCTGCGCTTCCAGAGCTCCGCGGTCATGGCCCTGCAGGAGGCCAGCGAGGCCTACCTCGTCGGCCTCTTCGAAGACACCAACCTGTGCGCAATCCACGCCAAGCGCGTCACCATCATGCCCAAGGACATCCAGCTCGCGCGCCGCATCCGCGGCGAGCGCGCCTAAACACCGCGCCAGCCGCTGGGCACCGCCCACGCACGCAAACAAACAAAACGGCCCTTTTAAGGGCCACTAACATCACTCCGTCGCGAGCAAACTTTGTCGGTCGCCTCTCGCCCCACAACCAGAGAACCAAAGACAAAACACCGCTTCCACTTCCCGTCCGTCCGCCACAGCCGCTCTCCTCTGCCAGCTTGCTGGCGCGCGCAACAATCAATCAACATCATCCCTCCCCGGCGCGGCGCTCAAAGCGCACAACACCCATCGGCCGACGCCGTCAACCACACGGGTGGCTGGCCGGCCGCCGCTTCGTTTCGAAACAAACAAACAAACAAAACAAAAACCCGCACCAACGGCCAGCCAGGCACGCAGGCTCGTCCAACGCCACCGACCCTTTCCACATCTCAACGTCCCCCGCCCCCGTTGCAAGAACACACACACAACCAAGACAAGACACATCCGAGGAGAAGGCAGGCAAACAGACAGACAAACCAAAGTATTCAAACAACATGACACAAACCAACCGTCGGCCGGCCGCGACCAAAAACGGCGACAAGCAACCGCTACCGCCGCCCGCACCCGCCACCGACCCCCCGCAATCCAACCACCACGGCACGCAAACAGTATCCACACACGGGCATACAGAAACGCCAGACGGCACAACCACACCGCAACACGACAATCAAAACCTTCCCGACGTGCTTTGATGGCCCTGAGAAGGGCCGTTTTGGGCCGCGCGTCTCTTGCGCGCCACTAGACGACGGGGACGGGGGGTGGGGACGACGGAGTCAACCGCCAACCCTTCCTTTCCTTTCCCATTCCTTTCTTCTTCTCCTCTACTTCTTCTTCTTGGGCGACGCCTTCGCCTTAGACGGCGTCGTCGCCTTCTTCGGGCGCGGCGCCTTCGGCTTCTTCGTCGGAACCTTGGCGGCCTTCTTCGCCTTCGACGGCGACTTGGCCTTGGCCGGCTTGGCAGCAGCCGCCTTCTTCGCACCGGCGGGAGCGGCCGACGCCGCAGACGCCTTCTTGGCGGCGCCCGCCTTCCGACCAGTCGCCGCCTTCACGCCACCAGCCTTCTTTGCGCCGGCCGCACGGGCACCCTTCTTCTCCTTGCTGGCCGGAGCGGCGCGCTTCTTCTTGGCACCGCCAGCACGAGCCTTGCCGCCCTCAGCCGCCCCGCCGCCGGCGCCGGCAAGCTTGAAAGAGCCGGACGCGCCCTTCCCCTTCGTCTGCACCAGCTCGCCCGCCACCACGGCCGACTTGAGGTACTTCTTGATAAACGGCGCCAGCTTCTCCGCGTCCAGCTTGTAGTGCGCGGCAATGTACTTCTTGATCGCCTGCAGCGACGATCCGCCGCGCTCCTTCAGACTCTTGATGGCGGCCGTCACCATCTCAGAGGTGCGCGGGTGCGCAGGCTTGGCGCGCGGCTTCTTCGCAGACGACGCAGACTTTGCCTTCTTCGTAGTGCCGGTGGCGGCGGGTGCCGCAGCAGTCTCGTTCGTAGCCGCCTGATCTGCCATTTCGACGACGCGCGTTAACACACAACACAGCGAGCAGCGAGAGCGAGAAGAGACACGCAGCGAGCGGAGCGCACAGCAGAGGAATAGCCGCCTCGCGCCACAGGCCCAGCCAGTGTCGCGGGCGGGCGCGGACGGCCGAGAGAGCGGCCGCCACTCTGCGCGCCGCCGCGCCGCGCCTCCCGCGCTTGCTACCGCCCAACGTCCGACAGCCTGTGCGGAGCAGCCCCACACCTGCGCCACAACCACCCGCGCCTTTCAAACCACCGAGGATGGGGCTACACACAGCCACACCACAGTCGCCAACCAGTCGCCACGGCAGCGCCGCAAACCACGGCCAAACTGCAGCCACCGCGCGCTACAGCCTGGGTCGGCCCGCCGAGAATCGCCGCCCACGCCCAAATGCCGCCCCCACAGCCCCAGCCGGCGACCGGCCACAATGGCCAAACCTTCGGCAAAGGCCCCACACCGTCGCCGCGGCAGCCCGGCCAGCGCGGCCGGCGCCACAGCCACACAAGAGGAGGCGTGCGGCGATGACGGCCGTGCAAACGCACCTCCGCCGCCCCATCGCCCTCCCACCGTTTCCCGATCGGCCCGCAGCCGTCGGGCCACGTCCTCCTCCTCTCGCCCGCCAACATTCACAGCCCTTTCGTTCGTTTCCCAACAATTTCAATTGTGCCCGCCGCAAAAAACGGGCGCCGCCTGCAAAGCAACATGCTCCGCCGGAGCGCCCCTCGCCGCTTACGAGCCAACCCCTCGCCCGAGGCAAACCGAAATCCGCAACTACAGACCAACCCAATCTGCCGTCAGCACACACGACAGCCAACATCACGCGTTACGAGTTAGACATTAGGTTCACACGTCTCGGTTAGGTTCGGTGGACGTGGGTTGGGTTAAGGGCACTTGGGTTAGGTTAAGCATTCAAAACACACGTCAGGCGTCAGAGGTTAGGTTAGGTTACGTTACATTAAGGTTAGGTTAGGTTAGGTTAGGTTAGGGGCACTTGGGTTAGGTTAAGGGTCGGTGTTAGGTTAAGCGTCAAACTTAGGTTAAGCATTCAAACCACACGTCGGGCGTCCGAGGTTAGGTTAGGTTAGGTTAGGTTAGGTTAAGGCCACTTGGGTTAGGTTAAGCCTCAAACTTAGGTTAAGCATTCAAACACACGTCGGGCGTCAGGTGGCCGCAGCAGCCGCACCTACCTACCCACCCACCCACCCACCCACCTCACGGCCGGACAGCTTGGCTTACTTGGCGCTGAGGCTGACCTCACCGCACCTCACCTCACGCTACGCAACGCTACACAGGTTCGGTTCGCTCAGCTTAGGCTTAGAGCTTAAGCGCCGAGGTCGGATTACGTTGGTTCACCTTCGGGCGCCACACTTTGGGTGTAAAGGTCGCGTCGGGTCGTCGGCACGCCGCAAAAACAAAAACAAAAGCGAAGCCACAGACAACGCCGACAAACGGGCAGCACGACCACGACCAGATACCGAGACACACGGACCACCCACCGGCCAAAGGGCACCAAACAACAAACCAGAGCACCACGTGTCGACCAGAGCAACCCGCCGCTCACGCGACGTGGCTGGCACCGAAGGGCCGCCGCAACTGCGCTTTCCGCGCCGGGCCGGATGCACGTGCGGCAACACCACCACCGCACACAGCCGCTGTTCAACATCAACCAACAACACGCCGCGGTCGCAGCCTCAACGCCAGCACACGTTTGCACCACCATTCACACGCACCGCACAAACAGCTGTCGCCGACAACACAAACACACCGCAACGACGCCGCCGCCGCCGCCGCCTCTACTTGTGCCGGCCACCCACCCCACCGACGGCGCACCTGTCGCCAGCCGGCAGTCGGCAGTCGGCAGTCGGCAGTCGGCAGTCGGCACGGGAAACGCACACCGCCACTTCGCTCGCGCGCACGCCACCAACCAGTCGTCGTCTCCAAAAACAACAAACAAACATAGGGCAGGCAACAAATCGCCTCGCACGAACCGTCCACAAAACTATCAAAGCACAGCCTCTGGCTAACGGCCACGACGCAGCGGCACGCTGCTCCTTTCCCCGCCCCACTCCATTCACAAAGTCACGCGACACCTTTCCGCCACTACGCGCAGCCGCACCCGACGCCCGTGGCAACGACACAACTACTGCACTATCCACCGTACACACAGCCAGCCAGCCAGCCAGCCAGCCAGCCAGCCAGCCAGCCAGCCAGCCAGCCAGCCAGCCAGCCAAAAGCACACCAACGACCCAAACACGCACGTGCAACGGCACGCCCCAAACCAGTCAACGTCGACAACCACACGCACGGCTGGAAACAGGCGTCCTTCCACGTTGCCATCAAGCTACACACAAGACACAAGGAACCAACAACAGCACGCCTGCCCGCCCGCCCCACTCTCACGCCGCAAAAAGCACACCGAAACCGCCAAACGCACATTCCCATCGCACTGACACCGACCGGCTCGCTACCACCACACCTCTCGGCAGCCGTTTCGCAGACATGACACGGCGCGACATGACATCACGACCAACTCTCCTTTCCCCGACGCCTTCGGCCGGAGCACAACGCCGCCAATTCGCCACACAGTCGACAAGCGCCCGCCCTCCCTGCACGACGCCGCGCAGCAAACGCGCCCGCAAACACATACCTCTCCTCTCTCTCGGCCGCCCGACGCGCCAACCGCCACACCGCCAGCCACTCGCAATTGTGCACTGCCGCCAGCCACACGTCCAACACGCCGCGCCGCCTCCGGCCACCCGCCAGGGGGCGCTCACGTCCGCGACAACAGCGCGGCCCGCCGGGCCAAACCGAACCGAGCCGCCCGCCGCTGCTCTGCACATCTTCCTGCGCGCATCAACAAAACGAGGCAAGCGAGCACACCCCGTCACAACGCCACATCACGCAAATGCCGTGCCGACCTCTTGTGTCTACCGCCTAAATTGCACTCACCAGCCGCCCCTTCTTCTTCCTATCTATCTATCTGTGCGTCTGTGTCGGTCCGCGCGTGACGCCTCTCAACATCCGCCGTCGCCGTCCCCGTTTCCGCCCCAATGCCATCGTCGCGCCGCCGCCTCCTCCTCCTCCTCCGCCGCCCCTGTCCGGCCCGCACCACACCATACACCGCTGCTTGTCCCGGCCGTTGCCACCAAAGGCGCCTACCGCAAACGCGCCACGCCGCAGCCCCCGTGCGTGCATCTCCGTGCCGACGCTGCCTCTCTGCCCTCCCGCACGCACTCGACCGACCGACATGCACTGCGTCGACGGCCTCGACAACACAGTCTCTGGGCTCCGCACTGCGTGTTCCGGTACGCGCGCTCAAACACCTATGTACTCATTACCAGCGATGGCGAGGCACCACACAATCTCTGACCAGAGAGTTTCTTATCGTCGCTAGTCTGCGCCACACGACACTAGTGGCACGTAGCGGGTCGGCAGGAACAGTTGTCATCTCTATGTGGCGGGTCGGGAGAGGTCGTAGTCAGTCGACAACAGTATTAGCGAGTGGACGATTGTACTGAGCGGGCGGCGGCGTGCTCTTCTCGCGACTCTGGTCTCCGTTCGGGACGATGCATATTGTTATAAAAGGTAAGGTAATGAAGCTGCATTGCGCAAATCTAATAATGTATGTCAATTGTAACTATTTTCTTCACAACAAAATGCCCCAATAATACTTTGTTTCCAAAGTAACTTTTTTTTAAAGGTAAAACCATTCATTTCCATTTAAAGAATATTTCCTCCAACAATCAAAAAATTCAATGTGAGCCGGCATTCATTGCACGAAGCTGTGTACAGGTATCTACAGTTAAGAGCACATATAGATGCAGTTTGTTTCCTCTTTTGCCTTTTTTTTTTCATTGACGTAACGATCTTTTGCTCTTTTTTTTTTTGTTTTTTATTCTGATTTGTACGTAGGCTGTTTGTTTACATTTTTTTTTATTGGTAATGCCACGTAGCGCTCTGTGTGAAAATCACTGCCTGTGCCGTGTGCAGTCAGTGGCCAGTTTGCATTGTTGTCATATGAACCTGCTATAGCTGGATGTGAACAGCGCGTACCGTTGCGCAGTTAGGGGTGAGCCGCCAGCACTGGTGCATGTGAGGAGAGATATGGCGGACTTTTCAAATTACATATATTATGACTTGTGATGATATTAAGGGTAAATACATTGTTTGTTGTTCTCTATTAAAATCTTTACTTTGCTAACTATCCCTATCAGTAGTTAGTGCCCTCCGTAGTTTGAATCTCTTATTTAGCTGGCAGTAGTGGTGCTCGCTGTATTGCCGTACTTCGAGTAATGACGATTTTTGTGAGGTAAGTGATTTCCGAAAGGTGTACTTTAATGTTACTCAGGGCCATTCTTTTGCAGGGATCTTTGATAGTCAGATTGCGTTGCGCTCAAAATATAGTGCGTCACTTTAAGCGCAGTTTTGTATACATTGTTGTTCAAAGGGGGACGTTTCAGAATACAGGGCCGAAGGTCAGCCAGCGCTGCCCTTACAACGTTTATCGGGTTTTCAATTATGTCTCTTGAGATGTTCATGGTTCATTATTTCCATTCATCATATTATCGCGCGTTTCCCATCAATCTTCGTTCGTTCATTTTCTAGGGACGTTAACAACATTCTGGCACATTTTTATCATCATTCACGCACTCACTTACTTACGACTATTTGTGCGGGGAGGTTACACTTGGGTCCATTTCCATTTACATTCAATGTTGATAGACCTTTTTTTTGTTGTTGTTTTGTTGCTGGCAGGTTACAAACGCCTCATTTTATGTTGGTTGCAGCGTTTTTCTCCTTCTTCTAGTGTTTTCCCCGCTCTCACCACCGCCCCCGCCCCTCCCGCATCCGTCGGTCTCACCACGTTCACTGACGGCCGCGTCTGCGGCTACACCACAACACAACAACGGCCCCCTCCCGGCAACCCATTCGTTTTCTCTTCTTTTGCACAAAAACAACGCCGCACGCGCCAGCCGAGCGCAGCGCAAGCCACCCACACCGCGCCCCTCCCCGTCTTTATAGCCCCCGCTTCTTGTTTTCTTCGTTTGCCCCCTCCCATCTCCCGAATGCCATGCCATGCCATGCCAGCAGCGTTACGCGTGCCCCTCCCCTGTCCACACACTACCGCGAAACGAACAGCCTTCCGGGCCACATGCAGGGCACGCCCACCGCCATTCCCGGACGCAATTCTCGAAACAACACACACACAAAATGAACGCACTATCCCCACTTCGCTTCTCTCTCTCTCTCTCTCTCTCTCTCTCTCTCTCTCTCTCTCTCTCTCTCTCTCTCTCTCTCTCTCTCTCGTCCCTTCCCTTTAACGAAAGACAAACAAACCCCAGTTAACACACTTTCTCGACACCTTCATGTAGGGAGGGAGGGAGGGAGGGAGGGTGCGTGCGTGCGTTGTCTCGACCGTGACGGCAACCATCGACGATCCATTTCCCCCACTGGTAAAACATGTTCACTAACACCTACAGACATCATTCCGTACACACACAATGGCTTTGCACACGAACATAGACGGCACGGGCACTGTCGTACATTCTTCCTCAGAACCATCTCAACGAACGTTACATACACATCCGGGAAAGCAAAGCAAAGCAACGCAACGCACACAATTCAGCCGTCAAAGGTAACGTTCACCACGGCAGACACTTGCCGCCGCGCCGTTACACGCATTTCAGTGCGGCTACAATACACCTCCGACACGGGAACGTTCCGTTGCTCTACACCGCGTTTCTCCGTTTTGTTTGGTTTTTTTTTCTTTTTTCTCTCTCTCTCTACTTTTTTTTTTCCCCTCTGTCCTTTCCTCCACCATTCTCTCCTCACGTTCTGCCCAGACATTCGACCGATCACAGAGGTTCACCTTTCGGTAACCGTTCTCAGCGCGACGGTATGACGGGTGTTCAAGACGTACCGTTGCGTGATGCCGGTGTACCGCGCCGATCGACAGTTTCCCAGAGGCGACGGATCGGACCACATCACCGACACACACAAACACGTGTGCGCACATTCGCCAAAGCGACCGTCGTCTTCTAGCGTCGCGCTTACTGTACTGTACTGTACTGCACTGGACTGGACACGCGTGCATGCATCTTCAATGACGACGTCGGTGTGCGTGCGTCGTACGCACAAGCAGACACAGTCAGTCAGACACGACTATCGAAATCAGAGTCGGAGGGAAGGTACATCATCGTGCGTGTCGCCCGTACAATGCAATACACATTGGTGTCTCAATGCGCGTTCATTTAAACGTCACTCACACGCCTCCACGCTGCAGCATTTACAGACACATCTCACCCTAGCCATGTATGGCGTGCAAACCGACCCGAAAAAACGGCCGTCGTTACACACTGACATTCCCAACAATCGCGTTTCGTTTCCATCCGTCACGTAACTAACCGGCACCTCCATCCAAAGGACACATCACCGATCGCACTTCCCCCACCTCGCAGACAGGTAACACCAACGAGTTGTGCGCACGTGCCTCCATTCCACGTCACACCGTGGCCGTACCCCGCAACACGCGACGCGCCCCCATCAATCAAATTCATCGCATCGGCCACCCCACCCCGTCGCGTCGCAACCAAAGCGGTAGCTATTGCCGCCGTCCACCCACTCACACACAAAACAACAACAACAACAACAACAACAATTCCGCCCTTCCCGCAAAGGCCATTTGGTGGCCCTGAAAAGGGCCGTTTTTGCCGCTCTCGCAACGGAGGAGCCTTCTCTCCTTCCATTCCAGAGCCACCTCCTTACTTGGAGCTCGTGTACTTGGTCACCGCCTTCGTGCCCTCGCTCACGGCGTGCTTGGCCAGCTCGCCAGGCAGCAACAGCCGCACAGCGGTCTGGATCTCGCGGGACGTGATGGTCGAGCGCTTGTTGTAGTGCGCCAGGCGGGACGCCTCGGCCGCGATGCGCTCGAAAATGTCGTTCACGAAGCTGTTCATGATGCTCATCGCCTTCGACGAGATGCCCGTGTCAGGGTGCACCTGCTTCAGCACCTTGTAGATGTAGATGGCATAGCTCTCCTTCCTCTTGCGCTTCTTCTTCTTGTCGCCCTTCGAAATGTTCTTCTGAGCCTTGCCAGCCTTCTTGGCGGCCTTCCCGCTAGTCTTGGGCGGCATCTCAAACAAGAACGTGAACGTACGGCAGCAACACCAGTAGCAAGCGCTCCGCTCTAGTCAGCGTCTCCCCACACAGTGGCACCCAGCGCGCCCCGCCGCCGCACCTTTACCAGCTCGCCCCGTTGCGGCCGCCGACCAATGGGCCGCGAGCGCAACCGGCCGCCGCACCCGAGAGCATAAAGGACCCCCACCCCTGGCGGCGCCGCCACTCCGCTGCTCGACTCGCTGCGGCTCGCACCGTCCTTCGTCTCGTCTCGTTTTCACACCACAGCCCATCGCCATGTCCGGACGCGGAAAGGGAGGCAAAGTCAAGGGCAAGTCAAAGTCCCGCTCCAGCAGGGCCGGGCTCCAGTTCCCGGTCGGCAGAATCCACCGCCTCCTGCGCAAGGGAAACTACGCCGAGCGCGTCGGCGCCGGGGCGCCCGTCTACCTCGCCGCCGTCATGGAGTACCTCGCGGCTGAGGTGCTCGAGCTGGCCGGAAACGCGGCCCGCGACAACAAGAAGACGCGCATCATCCCGCGCCACCTGCAGCTTGCCATCCGCAACGACGAGGAGCTCAACAAGCTCCTGTCGGGCGTCACCATCGCACAGGGTGGTGTCCTGCCCAACATCCAGGCCGTCCTGCTGCCAAAGAAGACCGAGAAGAAGGCCTAAACAGAGAGGCCAGGCAATCGGCACGCGGACCCGCCGCCCAGCAGCGCTGCGTGCTCCCCTGCACGCAACGCGCTTTGCCGGCCCGGCTCACAACAATCGGCCCTTTTCAGGGCCACCACACAAACCTACGTCCAAAGCAAAATTGCAGTCGTCCTCGCCGCACTTTACTTTAACGTCACTTCCACAGCCGCCGCCGGCAACAAGACCATACCAACTGCTACGATTGCAGGGGGGAGAAATTCTGCGAGGTACCTCGGTGTCACGCCTGACATCCAAGTGTCACATAGGGGAACTTGGCACAAACGCTCACGCCAGGATGCACATCCTGTACCCTGTTCCCTCGACCCCGCAACAGGCGTAGCGATACTGGAATATGCGCGCCCTGTATGGGGCTGTGCAGCCAGATCGACGATGCATCGCCTACAGAAGGGTCCAAAGCAGAGCGCTCTACGACGGGCCTTACACGTCCCCGCGGCAGACCTGCATAGAACCACTCACAACACGATTCCGCGCCCTGGCACAAGCGTTCTACGCCACCGCGCGGAAGTCAGAAAATGACTGTTACGTCTTGACCCTTGGGCGATATGAACACCACAGGGACAGATGTGCAAGACCCGAGAGTCGCTGCTCCAGCAGTAGCACAGACAGAACACATAATCACTCTCAACAAACAGCAACGTCCGAAAACAAGCACAGTACCGAAGATAAGAACAACACACAGAAAAGAGGAGCAAATGTCCACAGGCGACAATAACCTCCACCAACTCCCCCTCTAACGGTAAGAGGACTAAAAGAGAGAAGAACAAGAAGAGCCGCCGCCATCTTGTCGTCCACAGCCCGTGTGGCCCAACACACACACACACACACCTTGTTTTGTTTCGTTTGCCTCAAGCACCTCCACGCACGCACAGTCGCCTTCCAAACGACAAGACAACGACAGCAATAATGACCACTGCGAGAGGAGCGTGTCGACACACCGCCCTCCACTCCCGCGCGCCCCAAACAAACGAAACAGCTGATCCGGCCGCCTATCGGCACGCCTTGCCTCGGCAACTCCAACGCCGCCGCAAACACACACAGCCAAACCG
Source organism: Schistocerca cancellata (assembly GCF_023864275.1). Taxonomy (NCBI): domain Eukaryota; kingdom Metazoa; phylum Arthropoda; class Insecta; order Orthoptera; family Acrididae; genus Schistocerca; species Schistocerca cancellata. The sequence continues at coordinate 455,834,260 of NC_064634.1, read as the reverse complement.
CGCAAATATTCACCGCCTCTCGCACAACAACAACAACAACAACACACAGCCCGGCATCTCCATCGATCGATAAACAAAGCAAACACAAAACGCCCTCTCTCGCACACACAGCCGCAAGACCCGCTTCCTTTCCTTTCTCCCAGTCACGTCACGTCAGTCAAACGAAAACGAAATGAAGAATGAAAGAAAGAAGGCAGGCAGGCAGGCAACACACGCAGCAACAACACAGACTCTTTCGCACTTTTCAATTTCCGAACAGTGTGGTGGCCCTGAAAAGGGCCGTTTTCGTCTCTCCCACGGCCGCGGGAAGGCCAACGCGGCACAGCACACCGGCTGCGACGCGCCTAACCGCCGAAACCGTACAGGGTGCGCCCCTGCCTCTTCAGGGCGTACACCACGTCCATGGCCGTCACAGTCTTGCGCTTGGCGTGCTCAGTGTACGTCACCGCGTCGCGGATCACGTTCTCCAGGAACACCTTCAGCACTCCGCGGGTCTCCTCGTAGATCAGACCAGAGATGCGCTTCACGCCGCCCCTGCGAGCCAGGCGGCGGATCGCGGGCTTCGTGATGCCCTGGATGTTGTCGCGCAACACCTTGCGGTGCCGCTTGGCGCCACCCTTGCCGAGCCCCTTTCCTCCCTTGCCGCGGCCAGTCATCTCTTCTAAATCCTCAAAAAAGCTCAGGCAAGCAAAACGTCTGCTGCAGCGGCTGGCTCCTCACCCGGCGCTAGCGAGTCGGCTACGGTCTGCGCCCAGCGCACGCGCCAGCCCCCCTATATAGACTCTGGCCCGCCCTCCCCCCACCACGCGCAACCGAGGGCATATAAGCGCACCACGGTGGCTGGCGCGCGCCCGTGTCGTCAAGGCAGCACCCGACGCAGCACCTCGCTCGCCTCCACGCCGCTCCGCTACCGCTATGGCCCGCACAAAGCAAACGGCCCGCAAGTCCACCGGCGGAAAGGCGCCGCGCAAACAGCTCGCCACCAAGGCGGCGAGGAAGAGCGCGCCCGCCACCGGCGGCGTCAAGAAGCCCCACCGCTACAGGCCGGGCACCGTCGCCCTGCGAGAAATCAGGCGCTACCAGAAGAGCACAGAGCTGCTCATCCGCAAGCTGCCATTCCAGCGCCTAGTGCGCGAGATCGCCCAGGACTTCAAGACCGACCTGCGCTTCCAGAGCTCCGCGGTCATGGCCCTGCAGGAGGCCAGCGAGGCCTACCTCGTCGGCCTCTTCGAAGACACCAACCTGTGCGCAATCCACGCCAAGCGCGTCACCATCATGCCCAAGGACATCCAGCTCGCGCGCCGCATCCGCGGCGAGCGCGCCTAAACACCGCGCCAGCCGCTGGGCACCGCCCACGCACGCAAACAAACAAAACGGCCCTTTTAAGGGCCACTAACATCACTCCGTCGCGAGCAAACTTTGTCGGTCGCCTCTCGCCCCACAACCAGAGAACCAAAGACAAAACACCGCTTCCACTTCCCGTCCGTCCGCCACAGCCGCTCTCCTCTGCCAGCTTGCTGGCGCGCGCAACAATCAATCAACATCATCCCTCCCCGGCGCGGCGCTCAAAGCGCACAACACCCATCGGCCGACGCCGTCAACCACACGGGTGGCTGGCCGGCCGCCGCTTCGTTTCGAAACAAACAAACAAACAAAACAAAAACCCGCACCAACGGCCAGCCAGGCACGCAGGCTCGTCCAACGCCACCGACCCTTTCCACATCTCAACGTCCCCCGCCCCCGTTGCAAGAACACACACACAACCAAGACAAGACACATCCGAGGAGAAGGCAGGCAAACAGACAGACAAACCAAAGTATTCAAACAACATGACACAAACCAACCGTCGGCCGGCCGCGACCAAAAACGGCGACAAGCAACCGCTACCGCCGCCCGCACCCGCCACCGACCCCCCGCAATCCAACCACCACGGCACGCAAACAGTATCCACACACGGGCATACAGAAACGCCAGACGGCACAACCACACCGCAACACGACAATCAAAACCTTCCCGACGTGCTTTGATGGCCCTGAGAAGGGCCGTTTTGGGCCGCGCGTCTCTTGCGCGCCACTAGACGACGGGGACGGGGGGTGGGGACGACGGAGTCAACCGCCAACCCTTCCTTTCCTTTCCCATTCCTTTCTTCTTCTCCTCTACTTCTTCTTCTTGGGCGACGCCTTCGCCTTAGACGGCGTCGTCGCCTTCTTCGGGCGCGGCGCCTTCGGCTTCTTCGTCGGAACCTTGGCGGCCTTCTTCGCCTTCGACGGCGACTTGGCCTTGGCCGGCTTGGCAGCAGCCGCCTTCTTCGCACCGGCGGGAGCGGCCGACGCCGCAGACGCCTTCTTGGCGGCGCCCGCCTTCCGACCAGTCGCCGCCTTCACGCCACCAGCCTTCTTTGCGCCGGCCGCACGGGCACCCTTCTTCTCCTTGCTGGCCGGAGCGGCGCGCTTCTTCTTGGCACCGCCAGCACGAGCCTTGCCGCCCTCAGCCGCCCCGCCGCCGGCGCCGGCAAGCTTGAAAGAGCCGGACGCGCCCTTCCCCTTCGTCTGCACCAGCTCGCCCGCCACCACGGCCGACTTGAGGTACTTCTTGATAAACGGCGCCAGCTTCTCCGCGTCCAGCTTGTAGTGCGCGGCAATGTACTTCTTGATCGCCTGCAGCGACGATCCGCCGCGCTCCTTCAGACTCTTGATGGCGGCCGTCACCATCTCAGAGGTGCGCGGGTGCGCAGGCTTGGCGCGCGGCTTCTTCGCAGACGACGCAGACTTTGCCTTCTTCGTAGTGCCGGTGGCGGCGGGTGCCGCAGCAGTCTCGTTCGTAGCCGCCTGATCTGCCATTTCGACGACGCGCGTTAACACACAACACAGCGAGCAGCGAGAGCGAGAAGAGACACGCAGCGAGCGGAGCGCACAGCAGAGGAATAGCCGCCTCGCGCGTGTGCATAAGTGCATAAGTGTGTGTATGACGCATTTCTGCGTTAACACTCGTGGGGAAGTTTTCAGCGTGCTTGACGCTCTTTCTTCCATAAATAGGGTGCACCATGTTAGTATAAGTCTTTTTGAGGTTTAGTCTTGTTCTGCACTGGAACATCACATGAGGAAAGCTTCACTTCGCGGCACTATTGCTGCAGGCGAAGGAGATCTGGCCAGCGCAGCGTGGCGCGCCAGTGTGGTCGATGGCCGAGATCGCGCACCTTAGGGTTACGCGATACTTCGACCTTCTCGTAGAAGTCTTGGGCAGCAAGTTGGAACCGCTGTCTGAGTAAAGGAACACCAGCGACGTGGTGTAGTTCCGCGGTGTTGAAGTCCCACGGAAGATGCAGCACCGTTCTGAGGGCCCTGTTTTGGACCGTTTGTAGACGGCGGATGTTGGTCTCGGCTGCGTTGCCCCACACCACCGCTGCATAATCAAACAGCGGGCTGATGGTGGCTTTATACAACGTGAGACCTAAGTCTGCTGGTAGCGATGATGTGGGGTTGATGACCGGGTACAACATGCGCAGTCTACCCAGTGCCTTCTTCCTCACTTCTTCGATGTGTTGGCGCCACGTTAGACGTTTGTCTAGCGTGACGCCAAGATACTTGGCACTGTTATTCCACGGTACGGGTCTTCCGCGGACTGTCAGCTGCTCGAGGTCTGCCGGAACATGCCTGAGCGCGATGATGATCGCCTGGCTTTTCTCGGGATTATAAGCCAGACGCCATTTCGTGGCCCATTCTTCTAGCGCCGCTGTTGCCGCTTGCAGACGCCGTTGTAGAGCTCGGGGGCATCTGCTGCGGCCGTAGACGGCGGTATCGTCCGCGTACAGGGCGTTGTTCACTGCGCCTGTACGTGGGAGGTCCGCTGTGTAGAGCGAGTAAAGCGTCGGGCCGATGACCGAGCCTTGCGGTACACCCGCGAGTACCCGGCGCTCCGTGGAGATTCCACTGTCTGCCCGAACGTGGAACGTCCTGTCCCGCAGGTAAGTCTGCAGGAGACTCACGTGTGACACGGGAACCCCCAGTACAAGCAACTTGTACAGGAGGCCTTCGTGCCACACCGAGTCAAAGGCGCGTGACACGTCGAGCATAAGAGCACCGAAATACTCGCGTCGGTCAACTGCTCCGAACGCTTCCTCAGTCAGCCGTAGGACTTGGTGTGTGGCAGAGTGTCCTCGCCGGAACCCAAATTGCTCATCAGGCAGAATTTGTTCGTCGGTGATATGACGCAGGAGGCGCGTCATGTATAGCCGCTCAAATAGTTTGGATAGCGCCGGCAGCAAGCTAATCGGACGGTAGTTTTTTGCCATCCGCGCGTCCTTCCCTGGTTTTGGTAGGGCCACTATTTCAGCGTGTTTCCAAATTTGCGGAAACTCTTCTGTTCGAAGCACTTCGTTGAAGAGTTCCGCGAGTTTGGCCACTGCTTCTTCTGGAAGTTGCCTGAGGAGCGAATTTGTCACCATGTCCGGACCCGCGGCTTTGCGACCTTGAAGGTGACGCAGCAGCAGTTTCACCTCGTCGACGGCTATCGGCGTGATGTGGTCGTCAGGGTCCCTCGCCGCAAGGTAGCGGGGAAGACGATCCCTGACGAGTTGAATATGCGCTGCGTCGACTGGGTCCTCCATCGGTGTGAAATTAGCGGCGAACGCATCGGCCAGGCAGTTGGCCTTTGCATTCGGCTCGCTGACAAAATCCGCGCCGACCTGGAGTGGAGGAACTTTCATCGTGCGACGGATGAAGCTCTTAACCGTTCTCCACGCCGACCCATCTTCCGTGTTGAGCTGGGAGATCTTGGTCGCCCACTCCTGGTGCCTGTGTTGTTCTGCTGCGACCTTGATTTCCCGGCGCAACCGGTTGAGAGTCGGCTTGATGGCCGGGTTGCGGGTGCGCTGCCATTCTCTGGCAACCCGGTTTTTCTCGGAGATTAAGTTCTCCAAGTCTCGCGGCAGGCGCTGTGGTTTGCAGCTTCGGTGGTCGGCTGCTGGTCTGGGCGGCGTGGCGTTGGTTGCTGCTTCCACCATGCAGTTGGTAAAGTGTTGTAGAGCCGCGTTTACGTCGTTCGCGGCCGGGTGCGGGAGTTGTTCCAACGCTGCCACCATGGTTTCGCGGTATTGGTCCCAGTTGATTCCGCGTAAGTCGAGCCCTCTTCTTGGAATTGGCGCAAGTTCCGCCTCAACTTCGAACATGACTGGGACATGATCGGAGTTGATAGGCGGCCTTGTGCTCGCTGTCAGGTTCTGTCTGACGCCTTTGTTTATCAGTATGTCGATCACGTCAGGCAACCCTCTGGGAGGAAAAATGGTCGGTTCGTGAGGGGCGACAACTACGGCGTTATGGCGCTCTACGATGCGTTGCAGCTGCCGCCCACTCGTGTTTGTTAGTCTGGAGTTCCAGACTTGATTTTTGGAATTGTAGTCACCTCCCAGTAGTAATTGTCCTGGCAGTGACAACAATTTGTCCATGTCTTCTCGTTGCAGGCGCCGACGCGGTGACTTGTACACTACACCGACCGTAATTTTCCCGTGCGCCGTGTTTACTGCGACCGCGGTCGCCTCGGCTGTCTGCAGTGGCGGCAGGTGAATCTTATAGTGGCTTAGCGTCCGACGAACGTAGATTGCCGTTCCCCCTCCGTGGGTTGGCCTGTCGTCGCGGTGACACACATAATTCGGTATGCCGACGCGGACTCCGGGCTTCAGGAACGTCTCCGTCACGAGACATAAATCCACGTTTTCCGTGCGAATCAACTCGCGAAATTCTGCGGCCTGTTCTCTTAGGCCGCGGGCATTCCAGAGGCATATTTTAATTTCTCGTGGCGCTGCCATGCTGGGCCGTGGGGTTGTTGATATTTGTCGCCTGCTGCATAGCGGCCGCAATCTTGGCAGGAAGTTCGCTGATGATGTTCACGACGAGGGAAATGAATTTCTCCATCATCGCGAACATTCGCTGCTCCATTGCCATCATCATGCGCTCATAGCTGGCGCTCAAGCTGCCGACGGCGTCGTGGCGGTCGGCTTGTGGTGCGTTGTCGAGTGCTGCCTGGCGAGCGGCGGTCTCGCCGCCATTGCCGTTGCCGACAAGATGGCGCGTGGCCGCCTGGTCAGCAGCGGGCGCGCCGCCATTGCTGCTGCCGACAAGATGGCGCGCGGCTGTCTGGCCAGCGGCGGGCTCGCCGCCATTGCTGCTGCCGACAAGATGGCGCGCGGCTGCCTGGCCAGCGGCGGGCTCGCCGCCATTGCTGCTGCCGACAAGATGGCGCGCGGCTGCCTGGGGTCCGCCATGCTGTCGGCGCCCGCGCAGGCCGGGGAAGACGGCCGCATCGTTCAGTGGCGGTGCCTCTGGGCCGCCATTTTGTGCCGCTGGCGCGGCGTTCTCCCAGCGGCGCGCGCTCTGATTGGCGCGCGGGCGCTCGGTGGTGGGAGCGGTGGACGGTGTTACCTGCGTCTTGCGCCGCTCGGGGATTGCTCCGTCCGCGACGATGGCCGCGCTGGGCGGGACTTGCCTGCCATTTTGTGCGCTGGCTGTCTGCGGTTGGGCTGAAGTCTGCTCGGCCTGGGGACGGTGTGAGGTGTCACCTGGGCGGGGTTTGGAGGTCCTTACCCCGCGCCGGCGACCTTGACGACGGCGACCACCTTTTGTTCGTCCTTCCCCCTCGGCGCCGCGGTGTCTGGAGTTTCCCGCCAAAACTGCGCCTTTCTTCGGCGTCTCCGCTTTCCGGAGGCGCGCTGCGAAGGCTTTGTGCCGTGGACATCCTCGATAAGATGCCACGTGCTCGCCGTTACAGAGTTTACACTTCGGCTTGAAGTCTTTATACGGCTCCCCCTTCACGTCGCACTCGATCGTAGCATGAGGAGCGGCACAACGCACACAGTACGGTTGCATTCCGCAGTGCTTGTCCACATGTCCTAACTCGAGACAGCGGTAGCACTGGGCATATCCACCTGTTTGGCGTAAGTTTTCTGGTGTTACTTCACACGGGCCTATAAATTTCAACTGGAACAGCTCTCGGTTTTTGTCCGTGCTGTCCGCGCACACGAGTCTTAGAGGGCCGCGCCTGTTCGTTCTAGGGTCCCTCATTTTTGTTACAGATTGAACTATAAAACCTTGGTCTTCTAAGTCCTCCTTTACATGTTCATTTGAGTACTTTATCGGTACTCCTTTGAACACGACCTTCAAAGGTCGTTTCCGTGAAGTGGAATACGTATAGTACTCCATGCCTTGTGCCTTTGCGGCGTGTAAGAGTTTATTGTACAGGTCACAGTTATTCACGCGCACTTTATACACAGTGTCACCCGCTGTACGCACTCGATAATTGTTTTTTCCCAGCAGAGCATTTAGCATGATCTGTAGGCTGCGGAAGTCTTTTTCATACGCGATCACAAGTGGCGGGGGAAGACGGCCGCGTGGAGCTGTGTTGTCATGCTCCTCTTCCTCCTCACTATCAGAGAGCGCGTCGAACATATTGCTGGTGTTCACAGCCAGTGTTTCCGACGACGGAACTGTTCTGGCTGTCTTCTTCGGCTGCACAAAACCGTCCTTGTCGGTACTATTACGTGCGCGGCCGTTACGCCGGGCACGGTGTGTTGACTGACGAGGTTCGTCAACACTCTTCTTTTTGAGGAAGGAGTGTTCCTCATTATCTCCTGCGTTGGCGCGTTTCCTTGAATTCGACGCACTATTACCTTTATAAGATGTTTCCTGCTCCATTGGCTCCGCTGACGGCGTGGAGCTGCCGGCGGAGGTTGTAGGTGTCGGTAGCAGGTCAATTAGTGTCTGCAGCGCATCTTCAGGGCGCTGCGACGTGCCGACGGCTGCTGCCGTCTCCAAAGACTGTGCCAAGGGCACGGTGGGTACGATCGAGTCACCGGTAAACTCTGTCGCGTTCGCGAGCGCGTCGAGTGAGACACTACTACACACGCGTGCGGCGGCGCCGGTTGCGTCGTCCAGTTGAGGGGGAGCACTATCAGGAAAACGCGGGCGTACAGCTGATGTGCTCGACTCACCTCCGGGAGCGTGCAGGGACGCGGCCCTGTCCGCTCTAACACTGTCTGACATCTTAGGATGCTAAGGCGCGGAGCGCTCGGCGCGTGCGTCCGGCTCGGCCGGCATCCCAGACTCGAATGAGCCGCCTCGCGCCACAGGCCCAGCCAGTGTCGCGGGCGGGCGCGGACGGCCGAGAGAGCGGCCGCCACTCTGCGCGCCGCCGCGCCGCGCCTCCCGCGCTTGCTACCGCCCAACGTCCGACAGCCTGTGCGGAGCAGCCCCACACCTGCGCCACAACCACCCGCGCCTTTCAAACCACCGAGGATGGGGCTACACACAGCCACACCACAGTCGCCAACCAGTCGCCACGGCAGCGCCGCAAACCACGGCCAAACTGCAGCCACCGCGCGCTACAGCCTGGGTCGGCCCGCCGAGAATCGCCGCCCACGCCCAAATGCCGCCCCCACAGCCCCAGCCGGCGACCGGCCACAATGGCCAAACCTTCGGCAAAGGCCCCACACCGTCGCCGCGGCAGCCCGGCCAGCGCGGCCGGCGCCACAGCCACACAAGAGGAGGCGTGCGGCGATGACGGCCGTGCAAACGCACCTCCGCCGCCCCATCGCCCTCCCACCGTTTCCCGATCGGCCCGCAGCCGTCGGGCCACGTCCTCCTCCTCTCGCCCGCCAACATTCACAGCCCTTTCGTTCGTTTCCCAACAATTTCAATTGTGCCCGCCGCAAAAAACGGGCGCCGCCTGCAAAGCAACATGCTCCGCCGGAGCGCCCCTCGCCGCTTACGAGCCAACCCCTCGCCCGAGGCAAACCGAAATCCGCAACTACAGACCAACCCAATCTGCCGTCAGCACACACGACAGCCAACATCACGCGTTACGAGTTAGACATTAGGTTCACACGTCTCGGTTAGGTTCGGTGGACGTGGGTTGGGTTAAGGGCACTTGGGTTAGGTTAAGCATTCAAAACACACGTCAGGCGTCAGAGGTTAGGTTAGGTTACGTTACATTAAGGTTAGGTTAGGTTAGGTTAGGTTAGGGGCACTTGGGTTAGGTTAAGGGTCGGTGTTAGGTTAAGCGTCAAACTTAGGTTAAGCATTCAAACCACACGTCGGGCGTCCGAGGTTAGGTTAGGTTAGGTTAGGTTAGGTTAAGGCCACTTGGGTTAGGTTAAGCCTCAAACTTAGGTTAAGCATTCAAACACACGTCGGGCGTCAGGTGGCCGCAGCAGCCGCACCTACCTACCCACCCACCCACCCACCCACCTCACGGCCGGACAGCTTGGCTTACTTGGCGCTGAGGCTGACCTCACCGCACCTCACCTCACGCTACGCAACGCTACACAGGTTCGGTTCGCTCAGCTTAGGCTTAGAGCTTAAGCGCCGAGGTCGGATTACGTTGGTTCACCTTCGGGCGCCACACTTTGGGTGTAAAGGTCGCGTCGGGTCGTCGGCACGCCGCAAAAACAAAAACAAAAGCGAAGCCACAGACAACGCCGACAAACGGGCAGCACGACCACGACCAGATACCGAGACACACGGACCACCCACCGGCCAAAGGGCACCAAACAACAAACCAGAGCACCACGTGTCGACCAGAGCAACCCGCCGCTCACGCGACGTGGCTGGCACCGAAGGGCCGCCGCAACTGCGCTTTCCGCGCCGGGCCGGATGCACGTGCGGCAACACCACCACCGCACACAGCCGCTGTTCAACATCAACCAACAACACGCCGCGGTCGCAGCCTCAACGCCAGCACACGTTTGCACCACCATTCACACGCACCGCACAAACAGCTGTCGCCGACAACACAAACACACCGCAACGACGCCGCCGCCGCCGCCGCCGCCGCCTCTACTTGTGCCGGCCACCCACCCCACCGACGGCGCACCTGTCGCCAGCCGGCAGTCGGCAGTCGGCAGTCGGCAGTCGGCAGTCGGCACGGGAAACGCACACCGCCACTTCGCTCGCGCGCACGCCACCAACCAGTCGTCGTCTCCAAAAACAACAAACAAACATAGGGCAGGCAACAAATCGCCTCGCACGAACCGTCCACAAAACTATCAAAGCACAGCCTCTGGCTAACGGCCACGACGCAGCGGCACGCTGCTCCTTTCCCCGCCCCACTCCATTCACAAAGTCACGCGACACCTTTCCGCCACTACGCGCAGCCGCACCCGACGCCCGTGGCAACGACACAACTACTGCACTATCCACCGTACACACAGCCAGCCAGCCAGCCAGCCAGCCAGCCAGCCAGCCAGCCAGCCAGCCAGCCAAAAGCACACCAACGACCCAAACACGCACGTGCAACGGCACGCCCCAAACCAGTCAACGTCGACAACCACACGCACGGCTGGAAACAGGCGTCCTTCCACGTTGCCATCAAGCTACACACAAGACACAAGGAACCAACAACAGCACGCCTGCCCGCCCGCCCCACTCTCACGCCGCAAAAAGCACACCGAAACCGCCAAACGCACATTCCCATCGCACTGACACCGACCGGCTCGCTACCACCACACCTCTCGGCAGCCGTTTCGCAGACATGACACGGCGCGACATGACATCACGACCAACTCTCCTTTCCCCGACGCCTTCGGCCGGAGCACAACGCCGCCAATTCGCCACACAGTCGACAAGCGCCCGCCCTCCCTGCACGACGCCGCGCAGCAAACGCGCCCGCAAACACATACCTCTCCTCTCTCTCGGCCGCCCGACGCGCCAACCGCCACACCGCCAGCCACTCGCAATTGTGCACTGCCGCCAGCCACACGTCCAACACGCCGCGCCGCCTCCGGCCACCCGCCAGGGGGCGCTCACGTCCGCGACAACAGCGCGGCCCGCCGGGCCAAACCGAACCGAGCCGCCCGCCGCTGCTCTGCACATCTTCCTGCGCGCATCAACAAAACGAGGCAAGCGAGCACACCCCGTCACAACGCCACATCACGCAAATGCCGTGCCGACCTCTTGTGTCTACCGCCTAAATTGCACTCACCAGCCGCCCCTTCTTCTTCCTATCTATCTATCTGTGCGTCTGTGTCGGTCCGCGCGTGACGCCTCTCAACATCCGCCGTCGCCGTCCCCGTTTCCGCCCCAATGCCATCGTCGCGCCGCCGCCTCCTCCTCCTCCTCCGCCGCCCCTGTCCGGCCCGCACCACACCATACACCGCTGCTTGTCCCGGCCGTTGCCACCAAAGGCGCCTACCGCAAACGCGCCACGCCGCAGCCCCCGTGCGTGCATCTCCGTGCCGACGCTGCCTCTCTGCCCTCCCGCACGCACTCGACCGACCGACATGCACTGCGTCGACGGCCTCGACAACACAGTCTCTGGGCTCCGCACTGCGTGTTCCGGTACGCGCGCTCAAACACCTATGTACTCATTACCAGCGATGGCGAGGCACCACACAATCTCTGACCAGAGAGTTTCTTATCGTCGCTAGTCTGCGCCACACGACACTAGTGGCACGTAGCGGGTCGGCAGGAACAGTTGTCATCTCTATGTGGCGGGTCGGGAGAGGTCGTAGTCAGTCGACGACAGTATTAGCGAGTGGACGATTGTACTGAGCGGGCGGCGGCGTGCTCTTCTCGCGACTCTGGTCTCCGTTCGGGACGATGCATATTGTTATAAAAGGTAAGGTAATGAAGCTGCATTGCGCAAATCTAATAATGTATGTCAATTGTAACTATTTTCTTCACAACAAAATGCCCCAATAATACTTTGTTTCCAAAGTAACTTTTTTTTAAAGGTAAAACCATTCATTTCCATTTAAAGAATATTTCCTCCAACAATCAAAAAATTCAATGTGAGCCGGCATTCATTGCACGAAGCTGTGTACAGGTATCTACAGTTAAGAGCACATATAGATGCAGTTTGTTTCCTCTTTTGCCTTTTTTTTTCATTGACGTAACGATCTTTTGCTCTTTTTTTTTTGTTTTTTATTCTGATTTGTACGTAGGCTGTTTGTTTACATTTTTTTTTATTGGTAATGCCACGTAGCGCTCTGTGTGAAAATCACTGCCTGTGCCGTGTGCAGTCAGTGGCCAGTTTGCATTGTTGTCATATGAACCTGCTATAGCTGGATGTGAACAGCGCGTACCGTTGCGCAGTTAGGGGTGAGCCGCCAGCACTGGTGCATGTGAGGAGAGATATGGCGGACTTTTCAAATTACATATATTATGACTTGTGATGATATTAAGGGTAAATACATTGTTTGTTGTTCTCTATTAAAATCTTTACTTTGCTAACTATCCCTATCAGTAGTTAGTGCCCTCCGTAGTTTGAATCTCTTATTTAGCTGGCAGTAGTGGTGCTCGCTGTATTGCCGTACTTCGAGTAATGACGATTTTTGTGAGGTAAGTGATTTCCGAAAGGTGTACTTTAATGTTACTCAGGGCCATTCTTTTGCAGGGATCTTTGATAGTCAGATTGCGTTGCGCTCAAAATATAGTGCGTCACTTTAAGCGCAGTTTTGTATACATTGTTGTTCAAAGGGGGACGTTTCAGAATACAGGGCCGAAGGTCAGCCAGCGCTGCCCTTACAACGTTTATCGGGTTTTCAATTATGTCTCTTGAGATGTTCATGGTTCATTATTTCCATTCATCATATTATCGCGCGTTTCCCATCAATCTTCGTTCGTTCATTTTCTAGGGACGTTAACAACATTCTGGCACATTTTTATCATCATTCACGCACTCACTTACTTACGACTATTTGTGCGGGGAGGTTACACTTGGGTCCATTTCCATTTACATTCAATGTTGATAGACCTTTTTTTTGTTGTTGTTTTGTTGCTGGCAGGTTACAAACGCCTCATTTTATGTTGGTTGCAGCGTTTTTCTCCTTCTTCTAGTGTTTTCCCCGCTCTCACCACCGCCCCCGCCCCTCCCGCATCCGTCGGTCTCACCACGTTCACTGACGGCCGCGTCTGCGGCTACACCACAACACAACAACGGCCCCCTCCCGGCAACCCATTCGTTTTCTCTTCTTTTGCACAAAAACAACGCCGCACGCGCCAGCCGAGCGCAGCGCAAGCCACCCACACCGCGCCCCTCCCCGTCTTTATAGCCCCCGCTTCTTGTTTTCTTCGTTTGCCCCCTCCCATCTCCCGAATGCCATGCCATGCCATGCCAGCAGCGTTACGCGTGCCCCTCCCCTGTCCACACACTACCGCGAAACGAACAGCCTTCCGGGCCACATGCAGGGCACGCCCACCGCCATTCCCGGACGCAATTCTCGAAACAACACACACACAAAATGAACGCACTATCCCCACTTCGCTTCTCTCTCTCTCTCTCTCTCTCTCTCTCTCTCTCTCTCTCTCTCTCTCTCTCTCTCTCGTCCCTTCCCTTTAACGAAAGACAAACAAACCCCAGTTAACACACTTTCTCGACACCTTCATGTAGGGAGGGAGGGAGGGAGGGAGGGTGCGTGCGTGCGTTGTCTCGACCGTGACGGCAACCATCGACGATCCATTTCCCCCACTGGTAAAACATGTTCACTAACACCTACAGACATCATTCCGTACACACACAATGGCTTTGCACACGAACATAGACGGCACGGGCACTGTCGTACATTCTTCCTCAGAACCATCTCAACGAACGTTACATACACATCCGGGAAAGCAAAGCAAAGCAACGCAACGCACACAATTCAGCCGTCAAAGGTAACGTTCACCACGGCAGACACTTGCCGCCGCGCCGTTACACGCATTTCAGTGCGGCTACAATACACCTCCGACACGGGAACGTTCCGTTGCTCTACACCGCGTTTCTCCGTTTTGTTTGGTTTTTTTTTCTTTTTTCTCTCTCTCTCTACTTTTTTTTTTCCCCTCTGTCCTTTCCTCCACCATTCTCTCCTCACGTTCTGCCCAGACATTCGACCGATCACAGAGGTTCACCTTTCGGTAACCGTTCTCAGCGCGACGGTATGACGGGTGTTCAAGACGTACCGTTGCGTGATGCCGGTGTACCGCGCCGATCGACAGTTTCCCAGAGGCGACGGATCGGACCACATCACCGACACACACAAACACGTGTGCGCACATTCGCCAAAGCGACCGTCGTCTTCTAGCGTCGCGCTTACTGTACTGTACTGTACTGCACTGGACTGGACACGCGTGCATGCATCTTCAATGACGACGTCGGTGTGCGTGCGTCGTACGCACAAGCAGACACAGTCAGTCAGACACGACTATCGAAATCAGAGTCGGAGGGAAGGTACATCATCGTGCGTGTCGCCCGTACAATGCAATACACATTGGTGTCTCAATGCGCGTTCATTTAAACGTCACTCACACGCCTCCACGCTGCAGCATTTACAGACACATCTCACCCTAGCCATGTATGGCGTGCAAACCGACCCGAAAAAACGGCCGTCGTTACACACTGACATTCCCAACAATCGCGTTTCGTTTCCATCCGTCACGTAACTAACCGGCACCTCCATCCAAAGGACACATCACCGATCGCACTTCCCCCACCTCGCAGACAGGTAACACCAACGAGTTGTGCGCACGTGCCTCCATTCCACGTCACACCGTGGCCGTACCCCGCAACACGCGACGCGCCCCCATCAATCAAATTCATCGCATCGGCCACCCCACCCCGTCGCGTCGCAACCAAAGCGGTAGCTATTGCCGCCGTCCACCCACTCACACACAAAACAACAACAACAACAACAACAACAATTCCGCCCTTCCCGCAAAGGCCATTTGGTGGCCCTGAAAAGGGCCGTTTTTGCCGCTCTCGCAACGGAGGAGCCTTCTCTCCTTCCATTCCAGAGCCACCTCCTTACTTGGAGCTCGTGTACTTGGTCACCGCCTTCGTGCCCTCGCTCACGGCGTGCTTGGCCAGCTCGCCAGGCAGCAACAGCCGCACAGCGGTCTGGATCTCGCGGGACGTGATGGTCGAGCGCTTGTTGTAGTGCGCCAGGCGGGACGCCTCGGCCGCGATGCGCTCGAAAATGTCGTTCACGAAGCTGTTCATGATGCTCATCGCCTTCGACGAGATGCCCGTGTCAGGGTGCACCTGCTTCAGCACCTTGTAGATGTAGATGGCATAGCTCTCCTTCCTCTTGCGCTTCTTCTTCTTGTCGCCCTTCGAAATGTTCTTCTGAGCCTTGCCAGCCTTCTTGGCGGCCTTCCCGCTAGTCTTGGGCGGCATCTCAAACAAGAACGTGAACGTACGGCAGCAACACCAGTAGCAAGCGCTCCGCTCTAGTCAGCGTCTCCCCACACAGTGGCACCCAGCGCGCCCCGCCGCCGCACCTTTACCAGCTCGCCCCGTTGCGGCCGCCGACCAATGGGCCGCGAGCGCAACCGGCCGCCGCACCCGAGAGCATAAAGGACCCCCACCCCTGGCGGCGCCGCCACTCCGCTGCTCGACTCGCTGCGGCTCGCACCGTCCTTCGTCTCGTCTCGTTTTCACACCACAGCCCATCGCCATGTCCGGACGCGGAAAGGGAGGCAAAGTCAAGGGCAAGTCAAAGTCCCGCTCCAGCAGGGCCGGGCTCCAGTTCCCGGTCGGCAGAATCCACCGCCTCCTGCGCAAGGGAAACTACGCCGAGCGCGTCGGCGCCGGGGCGCCCGTCTACCTCGCCGCCGTCATGGAGTACCTCGCGGCTGAGGTGCTCGAGCTGGCCGGAAACGCGGCCCGCGACAACAAGAAGACGCGCATCATCCCGCGCCACCTGCAGCTTGCCATCCGCAACGACGAGGAGCTCAACAAGCTCCTGTCGGGCGTCACCATCGCACAGGGTGGTGTCCTGCCCAACATCCAGGCCGTCCTGCTGCCAAAGAAGACCGAGAAGAAGGCCTAAACAGAGAGGCCAGGCAATCGGCACGCGGACCCGCCGCCCAGCAGCGCTGCGTGCTCCCCTGCACGCAACGCGCTTTGCCGGCCCGGCTCACAACAATCGGCCCTTTTCAGGGCCACCACACAAACCTACGTCCAAAGCAAAATTGCAGTCGTCCTCGCCGCACTTTACTTTAACGTCACTTCCACAGCCGCCGCCGGCAACAAGACCATACCAACTGCTACGATTGCAGGGGGGAGAAATTCTGCGAGGTACCTCGGTGTCACGCCTGACATCCAAGTGTCACATAGGGGAACTTGGCACAAACGCTCACGCCAGGATGCACATCCTGTACCCTGTTCCCTCGACCCCGCAACAGGCGTAGCGATACTGGAATATGCGCGCCCTGTATGGGGCTGTGCAGCCAGATCGACGATGCATCGCCTACAGAAGGGTCCAAAGCAGAGCGCTCTACGACGGGCCTTACACGTCCCCGCGGCAGACCTGCATAGAACCACTCACAACACGATTCCGCGCCCTGGCACAAGCGTTCTACGCCACCGCGCGGAAGTCAGAAAATGACTGTTACGTCTTGACCCTTGGGCGATATGAACACCACAGGGACAGATGTGCAAGACCCGAGAGTCGCTGCTCCAGCAGTAGCACAGACAGAACACATAATCACTCTCAACAAACAGCAACGTCCGAAAACAAGCACAGTACCGAAGATAAGAACAACACACAGAAAAGAGGAGCAAATGTCCACAGGCGACAATAACCTCCACCAACTCCCCCTCTAACGGTAAGAGGACTAAAAGAGAGAAGAACAAGAAGAGCCGCCGCCATCTTGTCGTCCACAGCCCGTGTGGCCCAACACACACACACACACACCTTGTTTTGTTTCGTTTGCCTCAAGCACCTCCACGCACGCACAGTCGCCTTCCAAACGACAAGACAACGACAGCAATAATGACCACTGCGAGAGGAGCGTGTCGACACACCGCCCTCCACTCCCGCGCGCCCCAAACAAACGAAACAGCTGATCCGGCCGCCTATCGGCACGCCTTGCCTCGGCAACTCCAACGCCGCCGCAAACACACACAGCCAAACCGCGCAAATATTCACCGCCTCTCGCACAACAACAACAACAACAACACACAGCCCGGCATCTCCATCGATCGATAAACAAAGCAAACACAAAACGCCCTCTCTCGCACACACAGCCGCAAGACCCGCTTCCTTTCCTTTCTCCCAGTCACGTCACGTCAGTCAAACGAAAACGAAATGAAGAATGAAAGAAAGAAGGCAGGCAGGCAGGCAACACACGCAGCAACAACACAGACTCTTTCGCACTTTTCAATTTCCGAACAGTGTGGTGGCCCTGAAAAGGGCCGTTTTCGTCTCTCCCACGGCCGCGGGAAGGCCAACGCGGCACAGCACACCGGCTGCGACGCGCCTAACCGCCGAAACCGTACAGGGTGCGCCCCTGCCTCTTCAGGGCGTACACCACGTCCATGGCCGTCACAGTCTTGCGCTTGGCGTGCTCAGTGTACGTCACCGCGTCGCGGATCACGTTCTCCAGGAACACCTTCAGCACTCCGCGGGTCTCCTCGTAGATCAGACCAGAGATGCGCTTCACGCCGCCCCTGCGAGCCAGGCGGCGGATCGCGGGCTTCGTGATGCCCTGGATGTTGTCGCGCAACACCTTGCGGTGCCGCTTGGCGCCACCCTTGCCGAGCCCCTTTCCTCCCTTGCCGCGGCCAGTCATCTCTTCTAAATCCTCAAAAAAGCTCAGGCAAGCAAAACGTCTGCTGCAGCGGCTGGCTCCTCACCCGGCGCTAGCGAGTCGGCTACGGTCTGCGCCCAGCGCACGCGCCAGCCCCCCTATATAGACTCTGGCCCGCCCTCCCCCCACCACGCGCAACCGAGGGCATATAAGCGCACCACGGTGGCTGGCGCGCGCCCGTGTCGTCAAGGCAGCACCCGACGCAGCACCTCGCTCGCCTCCACGCCGCTCCGCTACCGCTATGGCCCGCACAAAGCAAACGGCCCGCAAGTCCACCGGCGGAAAGGCGCCGCGCAAACAGCTCGCCACCAAGGCGGCGAGGAAGAGCGCGCCCGCCACCGGCGGCGTCAAGAAGCCCCACCGCTACAGGCCGGGCACCGTCGCCCTGCGAGAAATCAGGCGCTACCAGAAGAGCACAGAGCTGCTCATCCGCAAGCTGCCATTCCAGCGCCTAGTGCGCGAGATCGCCCAGGACTTCAAGACCGACCTGCGCTTCCAGAGCTCCGCGGTCATGGCCCTGCAGGAGGCCAGCGAGGCCTACCTCGTCGGCCTCTTCGAAGACACCAACCTGTGCGCAATCCACGCCAAGCGCGTCACCATCATGCCCAAGGACATCCAGCTCGCGCGCCGCATCCGCGGCGAGCGCGCCTAAACACCGCGCCAGCCGCTGGGCACCGCCCACGCACGCAAACAAACAAAACGGCCCTTTTAAGGGCCACTAACATCACTCCGTCGCGAGCAAACTTTGTCGGTCGCCTCTCGCCCCACAACCAGAGAACCAAAGACAAAACACCGCTTCCACTTCCCGTCCGTCCGCCACAGCCGCTCTCCTCTGCCAGCTTGCTGGCGCGCGCAACAATCAATCAACATCATCCCTCCCCGGCGCGGCGCTCAAAGCGCACAACACCCATCGGCCGACGCCGTCAACCACACGGGTGGCTGGCCGGCCGCCGCTTCGTTTCGAAACAAACAAACAAACAAAACAAAAACCCGCACCAACGGCCAGCCAGGCACGCAGGCTCGTCCAACGCCACCGACCCTTTCCACATCTCAACGTCCCCCGCCCCCGTTGCAAGAACACACACACAACCAAGACAAGACACATCCGAGGAGAAGGCAGGCAAACAGACAGACAAACCAAAGTATTCAAACAACATGACACAAACCAACCGTCGGCCGGCCGCGACCAAAAACGGCGACAAGCAACCGCTACCGCCGCCCGCACCCGCCACCGACCCCCCGCAATCCAACCACCACGTCACGCAAACAGTATCCACACACGGGCATACAGAAACGCCAGACGGCACAACCACACCGCAACACGACAATCAAAACCTTCCCGACGTGCTTTGATGGCCCTGAGAAGGGCCGTTTTGGGCCGCGCGTCTCTTGCGCGCCACTAGACGACGGGGACGGGGGGTGGGGACGACGGAGTCAACCGCCAACCCTTCCTTTCCTTTCCCATTCCTTTCTTCTTCTCCTCTACTTCTTCTTCTTGGGCGACGCCTTCGCCTTAGACGGCGTCGTCGCCTTCTTCGGGCGCGGCGCCTTCGGCTTCTTCGTCGGAACCTTGGCGGCCTTCTTCGCCTTCGACGGCGACTTGGCCTTGGCCGGCTTGGCAGCAGCCGCCTTCTTCGCACCGGCGGGAGCGGCCGACGCCGCAGACGCCTTCTTGGCGGCGCCCGCCTTCCGACCAGTCGCCGCCTTCACGCCACCAGCCTTCTTTGCGCCGGCCGCACGGGCACCCTTCTTCTCCTTGCTGGCCGGAGCGGCGCGCTTCTTCTTGGCACCGCCAGCACGAGCCTTGCCGCCCTCAGCCGCCCCGCCGCCGGCGCCGGCAAGCTTGAAAGAGCCGGACGCGCCCTTCCCCTTCGTCTGCACCAGCTCGCCCGCCACCACGGCCGACTTGAGGTACTTCTTGATAAACGGCGCCAGCTTCTCCGCGTCCAGCTTGTAGTGCGCGGCAATGTACTTCTTGATCGCCTGCAGCGACGATCCGCCGCGCTCCTTCAGACTCTTGATGGCGGCCGTCACCATCTCAGAGGTGCGCGGGTGCGCAGGCTTGGCGCGCGGCTTCTTCGCAGACGACGCAGACTTTGCCTTCTTCGTAGTGCCGGTGGCGGCGGGTGCCGCAGCAGTCTCGTTCGTAGCCGCCTGATCTGCCATTTCGACGACGCGCGTTAACACACAACACAGCGAGCAGCGAGAGCGAGAAGAGACACGCAGCGAGCGGAGCGCACAGCAGAGGAATAGCCGCCTCGCGCCACAGGCCCAGCCAGTGTCGCGGGCGGGCGCGGACGGCCGAGAGAGCGGCCGCCACTCTGCGCGCCGCCGCGCCGCGCCTCCCGCGCTTGCTACCGCCCAACGTCCGACAGCCTGTGCGGAGCAGCCCCACACCTGCGCCACAACCACCCGCGCCTTTCAAACCACCGAGGATGGGGCTACACACAGCCACACCACAGTCGCCAACCAGTCGCCACGGCAGCGCCGCAAACCACGGCCAAACTGCAGCCACCGCGCGCTACAGCCTGGGTCGGCCCGCCGAGAATCGCCGCCCACGCCCAAATGCCGCCCCCACAGCCCCAGCCGGCGACCGGCCACAATGGCCAAACCTTCGGCAAAGGCCCCACACCGTCGCCGCGGCAGCCCGGCCAGCGCGGCCGGCGCCACAGCCACACAAGAGGAGGCGTGCGGCGATGACGGCCGTGCAAACGCACCTCCGCCGCCCCATCGCCCTCCCACCGTTTCCCGATCGGCCCGCAGCCGTCGGGCCACGTCCTCCTCCTCTCGCCCGCCAACATTCACAGCCCTTTCGTTCGTTTCCCAACAATTTCAATTGTGCCCGCCGCAAAAAACGGGCGCCGCCTGCAAAGCAACATGCTCCGCCGGAGCGCCCCTCGCCGCTTACGAGCCAACCCCTCGCCCGAGGCAAACCGAAATCCGCAACTACAGACCAACCCAATCTGCCGTCAGCACACACGACAGCCAACATCACGCGTTACGAGTTAGACATTAGGTTCACACGTCTCGGTTAGGTTCGGTGGACGTGGGTTGGGTTAAGGGCACTTGGGTTAGGTTAAGCATTCAAAACACACGTCAGGCGTCAGAGGTTAGGTTAGGTTACGTTACATTAAGGTTAGGTTAGGTTAGGTTAGGTTAGGGGCACTTGGGTTAGGTTAAGGGTCGGTGTTAGGTTAAGCGTCAAACTTAGGTTAAGCATTCAAACCACACGTCGGGCGTCCGAGGTTAGGTTAGGTTAGGTTAGGTTAGGTTAAGGCCACTTGGGTTAGGTTAAGCCTCAAACTTAGGTTAAGCATTCAAACACACGTCGGGCGTCAGGTGGCCGCAGCAGCCGCACCTACCTACCCACCCACCCACCCACCCACCTCACGGCCGGACAGCTTGGCTTACTTGGCGCTGAGGCTGACCTCACCGCACCTCACCTCACGCTACGCAACGCTACACAGGTTCGGTTCGCTCAGCTTAGGCTTAGAGCTTAAGCGCCGAGGTCGGATTACGTTGGTTCACCTTCGGGCGCCACACTTTGGGTGTAAAGGTCGCGTCGGGTCGTCGGCACGCCGCAAAAACAAAAACAAAAGCGAAGCCACAGACAACGCCGACAAACGGGCAGCACGACCACGACCAGATACCGAGACACACGGACCACCCACCGGCCAAAGGGCACCAAACAACAAACCAGAGCACCACGTGTCGACCAGAGCAACCCGCCGCTCACGCGACGTGGCTGGCACCGAAGGGCCGCCGCAACTGCGCTTTCCGCGCCGGGCCGGATGCACGTGCGGCAACACCACCACCGCACACAGCCGCTGTTCAACATCAACCAACAACACGCCGCGGTCGCAGCCTCAACGCCAGCACACGTTTGCACCACCATTCACACGCACCGCACAAACAGCTGTCGCCGACAACACAAACACACCGCAACGACGCCGCCGCCGCCGCCGCCGCCGCCTCTACTTGTGCCGGCCACCCACCCCACCGACGGCGCACCTGTCGCCAGCCGGCAGTCGGCAGTCGGCAGTCGGCAGTCGGCAGTCGGCAGTCGGCACGGGAAACGCACACCGCCACTTCGCTCGCGCGCACGCCACCAACCAGTCGTCGTCTCCAAAAACAACAAACAAACATAGGGCAGGCAACAAATCGCCTCGCACGAACCGTCCACAAAACTATCAAAGCACAGCCTCTGGCTAACGGCCACGACGCAGCGGCACGCTGCTCCTTTCCCCGCCCCACTCCATTCACAAAGTCACGCGACACCTTTCCGCCACTACGCGCAGCCGCACCCGACGCCCGTGGCAACGACACAACTACTGCACTATCCACCGTACACACAGCCAGCCAGCCAGCCAGCCAGCCAGCCAGCCAGCCAGCCAGCCAGCCAGCCAAAAGCACACCAACGACCCAAACACGCACGTGCAACGGCACGCCCCAAACCAGTCAACGTCGACAACCACACGCACGGCTGGAAACAGGCGTCCTTCCACGTTGCCATCAAGCTACACACAAGACACAAGGAACCAACAACAGCACGCCTGCCCGCCCGCCCCACTCTCACGCCGCAAAAAGCACACCGAAACCGCCAAACGCACATTCCCATCGCACTGACACCGACCGGCTCGCTACCACCACACCTCTCGGCAGCCGTTTCGCAGACATGACACGGCGCGACATGACATCACGACCAACTCTCCTTTCCCCGACGCCTTCGGCCGGAGCACAACGCCGCCAATTCGCCACACAGTCGACAAGCGCCCGCCCTCCCTGCACGACGCCGCGCAGCAAACGCGCCCGCAAACACATACCTCTCCTCTCTCTCGGCCGCCCGACGCGCCAACCGCCACACCGCCAGCCACTCGCAATTGTGCACTGCCGCCAGCCACACGTCCAACACGCCGCGCCGCCTCCGGCCACCCGCCAGGGGGCGCTCACGTCCGCGACAACAGCGCGGCCCGCCGGGCCAAACCGAACCGAGCCGCCCGCCGCTGCTCTGCACATCTTCCTGCGCGCATCAACAAAACGAGGCAAGCGAGCACACCCCGTCACAACGCCACATCACGCAAATGCCGTGCCGACCTCTTGTGTCTACCGCCTAAATTGCACTCACCAGCCGCCCCTTCTTCTTCCTATCTATCTATCTGTGCGTCTGTGTCGGTCCGCGCGTGACGCCTCTCAACATCCGCCGTCGCCGTCCCCGTTTCCGCCCCAATGCCATCGTCGCGCCGCCGCCTCCTCCTCCTCCTCCGCCGCCCCTGTCCGGCCCGCACCACACCATACACCGCTGCTTGTCCCGGCCGTTGCCACCAAAGGCGCCTACCGCAAACGCGCCACGCCGCAGCCCCCGTGCGTGCATCTCCGTGCCGACGCTGCCTCTCTGCCCTCCCGCACGCACTCGACCGACCGACATGCACTGCGTCGACGGCCTCGACAACACAGTCTCTGGGCTCCGCACTGCGTGTTCCGGTACGCGCGCTCAAACACCTATGTACTCATTACCAGCGATGGCGAGGCACCACACAATCTCTGACCAGAGAGTTTCTTATCGTCGCTAGTCTGCGCCACACGACACTAGTGGCACGTAGCGGGTCGGCAGGAACAGTTGTCATCTCTATGTGGCGGGTCGGGAGAGGTCGTAGTCAGTCGACGACAGTATTAGCGAGTGGACGATTGTACTGAGCGGGCGGCGGCGTGCTCTTCTCGCGACTCTGGTCTCCGTTCGGGACGATGCATATTGTTATAAAAGGTAAGGTAATGAAGCTGCATTGCGCAAATCTAATAATGTATGTCAATTGTAACTATTTTCTTCACAACAAAATGCCCCAATAATACTTTGTTTCCAAAGTAACTTTTTTTTAAAGGTAAAACCATTCATTTCCATTTAAAGAATATTTCCTCCAACAATCAAAAAATTCAATGTGAGCCGGCATTCATTGCACGAAGCTGTGTACAGGTATCTACAGTTAAGAGCACATATAGATGCAGTTTGTTTCCTCTTTTGCCTTTTTTTTTCATTGACGTAACGATCTTTTGCTCTTTTTTTTTTTGTTTTTTATTCTGATTTGTACGTAGGCTGTTTGTTTACATTTTTTTTTATTGGTAATGCCACGTAGCGCTCTGTGTGAAAATCACTGCCTGTGCCGTGTGCAGTCAGTGGCCAGTTTGCATTGTTGTCATATGAACCTGCTATAGCTGGATGTGAACAGCGCGTACCGTTGCGCAGTTAGGGGTGAGCCGCCAGCACTGGTGCATGTGAGGAGAGATATGGCGGACTTTTCAAATTACATATATTATGACTTGTGATGATATTAAGGGTAAATACATTGTTTGTTGTTCTCTATTAAAATCTTTACTTTGCTAACTATCCCTATCAGTAGTTAGTGCCCTCCGTAGTTTGAATCTCTTATTTAGCTGGCAGTAGTGGTGCTCGCTGTATTGCCGTACTTCGAGTAATGACGATTTTTGTGAGGTAAGTGATTTCCGAAAGGTGTACTTTAATGTTACTCAGGGCCATTCTTTTGCAGGGATCTTTGATAGTCAGATTGCGTTGCGCTCAAAATATAGTGCGTCACTTTAAGCGCAGTTTTGTATACATTGTTGTTCAAAGGGGGACGTTTCAGAATACAGGGCCGAAGGTCAGCCAGCGCTGCCCTTACAACGTTTATCGGGTTTTCAATTATGTCTCTTGAGATGTTCATGGTTCATTATTTCCATTCATCATATTATCGCGCGTTTCCCATCAATCTTCGTTCGTTCATTTTCTAGGGACGTTAACAACATTCTGGCACATTTTTATCATCATTCACGCACTCACTTACTTACGACTATTTGTGCGGGGAGGTTACACTTGGGTCCATTTCCATTTACATTCAATGTTGATAGACCTTTTTTTTGTTGTTGTTTTGTTGCTGGCAGGTTACAAACGCCTCATTTTATGTTGGTTGCAGCGTTTTTCTCCTTCTTCTAGTGTTTTCCCCGCTCTCACCACCGCCCCCGCCCCTCCCGCATCCGTCGGTCTCACCACGTTCACTGACGGCCGCGTCTGCGGCTACACCACAACACAACAACGGCCCCCTCCCGGCAACCCATTCGTTTTCTCTTCTTTTGCACAAAAACAACGCCGCACGCGCCAGCCGAGCGCAGCGCAAGCCACCCACACCGCGCCCCTCCCCGTCTTTATAGCCCCCGCTTCTTGTTTTCTTCGTTTGCCCCCTCCCATCTCCCGAATGCCATGCCATGCCATGCCAGCAGCGTTACGCGTGCCCCTCCCCTGTCCACACACTACCGCGAAACGAACAGCCTTCCGGGCCACATGCAGGGCACGCCCACCGCCATTCCCGGACGCAATTCTCGAAACAACACACACACAAAATGAACGCACTATCCCCACTTCGCTTCTCTCTCTCTCTCTCTCTCTCTCTCTCTCTCTCTCTCTCTCTCTCTCTCTCTCTCTCGTCCCTTCCCTTTAACGAAAGACAAACAAACCCCAGTTAACACACTTTCTCGACACCTTCATGTAGGGAGGGAGGGAGGGAGGGAGGGTGCGTGCGTGCGTTGTCTCGACCGTGACGGCAACCATCGACGATCCATTTCCCCCACTGGTAAAACATGTTCACTAACACCTACAGACATCATTCCGTACACACACAATGGCTTTGCACACGAACATAGACGGCACGGGCACTGTCGTACATTCTTCCTCAGAACCATCTCAACGAACGTTACATACACATCCGGGAAAGCAAAGCAAAGCAACGCAACGCACACAATTCAGCCGTCAAAGGTAACGTTCACCACGGCAGACACTTGCCGCCGCGCCGTTACACGCATTTCAGTGCGGCTACAATACACCTCCGACACGGGAACGTTCCGTTGCTCTACACCGCGTTTCTCCGTTTTGTTTGGTTTTTTTTTCTTTTTTCTCTCTCTCTCTACTTTTTTTTTTCCCCTCTGTCCTTTCCTCCACCATTCTCTCCTCACGTTCTGCCCAGACATTCGACCGATCACAGAGGTTCACCTTTCGGTAACCGTTCTCAGCGCGACGGTATGACGGGTGTTCAAGACGTACCGTTGCGTGATGCCGGTGTACCGCGCCGATCGACAGTTTCCCAGAGGCGACGGATCGGACCACATCACCGACACACACAAACACGTGTGCGCACATTCGCCAAAGCGACCGTCGTCTTCTAGCGTCGCGCTTACTGTACTGTACTGTACTGCACTGGACTGGACACGCGTGCATGCATCTTCAATGACGACGTCGGTGTGCGTGCGTCGTACGCACAAGCAGACACAGTCAGTCAGACACGACTATCGAAATCAGAGTCGGAGGGAAGGTACATCATCGTGCGTGTCGCCCGTACAATGCAATACACATTGGTGTCTCAATGCGCGTTCATTTAAACGTCACTCACACGCCTCCACGCTGCAGCATTTACAGACACATCTCACCCTAGCCATGTATGGCGTGCAAACCGACCCGAAAAAACGGCCGTCGTTACACACTGACATTCCCAACAATCGCGTTTCGTTTCCATCCGTCACGTAACTAACCGGCACCTCCATCCAAAGGACACATCACCGATCGCACTTCCCCCACCTCGCAGACAGGTAACACCAACGAGTTGTGCGCACGTGCCTCCATTCCACGTCACACCGTGGCCGTACCCCGCAACACGCGACGCGCCCCCATCAATCAAATTCATCGCATCGGCCACCCCACCCCGTCGCGTCGCAACCAAAGCGGTAGCTATTGCCGCCGTCCACCCACTCACACACAAAACAACAACAACAACAACAACAACAATTCCGCCCTTCCCGCAAAGGCCATTTGGTGGCCCTGAAAAGGGCCGTTTTTGCCGCTCTCGCAACGGAGGAGCCTTCTCTCCTTCCATTCCAGAGCCACCTCCTTACTTGGAGCTCGTGTACTTGGTCACCGCCTTCGTGCCCTCGCTCACGGCGTGCTTGGCCAGCTCGCCAGGCAGCAACAGCCGCACAGCGGTCTGGATCTCGCGGGACGTGATGGTCGAGCGCTTGTTGTAGTGCGCCAGGCGGGACGCCTCGGCCGCGATGCGCTCGAAAATGTCGTTCACGAAGCTGTTCATGATGCTCATCGCCTTCGACGAGATGCCCGTGTCAGGGTGCACCTGCTTCAGCACCTTGTAGATGTAGATGGCATAGCTCTCCTTCCTCTTGCGCTTCTTCTTCTTGTCGCCCTTCGAAATGTTCTTCTGAGCCTTGCCAGCCTTCTTGGCGGCCTTCCCGCTAGTCTTGGGCGGCATCTCAAACAAGAACGTGAACGTACGGCAGCAACACCAGTAGCAAGCGCTCCGCTCTAGTCAGCGTCTCCCCACACAGTGGCACCCAGCGCGCCCCGCCGCCGCACCTTTACCAGCTCGCCCCGTTGCGGCCGCCGACCAATGGGCCGCGAGCGCAACCGGCCGCCGCACCCGAGAGCATAAAGGACCCCCACCCCTGGCGGCGCCGCCACTCCGCTGCTCGACTCGCTGCGGCTCGCACCGTCCTTCGTCTCGTCTCGTTTTCACACCACAGCCCATCGCCATGTCCGGACGCGGAAAGGGAGGCAAAGTCAAGGGCAAGTCAAAGTCCCGCTCCAGCAGGGCCGGGCTCCAGTTCCCGGTCGGCAGAATCCACCGCCTCCTGCGCAAGGGAAACTACGCCGAGCGCGTCGGCGCCGGGGCGCCCGTCTACCTCGCCGCCGTCATGGAGTACCTCGCGGCTGAGGTGCTCGAGCTGGCCGGAAACGCGGCCCGCGACAACAAGAAGACGCGCATCATCCCGCGCCACCTGCAGCTTGCCATCCGCAACGACGAGGAGCTCAACAAGCTCCTGTCGGGCGTCACCATCGCACAGGGTGGTGTCCTGCCCAACATCCAGGCCGTCCTGCTGCCAAAGAAGACCGAGAAGAAGGCCTAAACAGAGAGGCCAGGCAATCGGCACGCGGACCCGCCGCCCAGCAGCGCTGCGTGCTCCCCTGCACGCAACGCGCTTTGCCGGCCCGGCTCACAACAATCGGCCCTTTTCAGGGCCACCACACAAACCTACGTCCAAAGCAAAATTGCAGTCGTCCTCGCCGCACTTTACTTTAACGTCACTTCCACAGCCGCCGCCGGCAACAAGACCATACCAACTGCTACGATTGCAGGGGGGAGAAATTCTGCGAGGTACCTCGGTGTCACGCCTGACATCCAAGTGTCACATAGGGGAACTTGGCACAAACGCTCACGCCAGGATGCACATCCTGTACCCTGTTCCCTCGACCCCGCAACAGGCGTAGCGATACTGGAATATGCGCGCCCTGTATGGGGCTGTGCAGCCAGATCGACGATGCATCGCCTACAGAAGGGTCCAAAGCAGAGCGCTCTACGACGGGCCTTACACGTCCCCGCGGCAGACCTGCATAGAACCACTCACAACACGATTCCGCGCCCTGGCACAAGCGTTCTACGCCACCGCGCGGAAGTCAGAAAATGACTGTTACGTCTTGACCCTTGGGCGATATGAACACCACAGGGACAGATGTGCAAGACCCGAGAGTCGCTGCTCCAGCAGTAGCACAGACAGAACACATAATCACTCTCAACAAACAGCAACGTCCGAAAACAAGCACAGTACCGAAGATAAGAACAACACACAGAAAAGAGGAGCAAATGTCCACAGGCGACAATAACCTCCACCAACTCCCCCTCTAACGGTAAGAGGACTAAAAGAGAGAAGAACAAGAAGAGCCGCCGCCATCTTGTCGTCCACAGCCCGTGTGGCCCAACACACACACACACACACCTTGTTTTGTTTCGTTTGCCTCAAGCACCTCCACGCACGCACAGTCGCCTTCCAAACGACAAGACAACGACAGCAATAATGACCACTGCGAGAGGAGCGTGTCGACACACCGCCCTCCACTCCCGCGCGCCCCAAACAAACGAAACAGCTGATCCGGCCGCCTATCGGCACGCCTTGCCTCGGCAACTCCAACGCCGCCGCAAACACACACAGCCAAACCGCGCAAATATTCACCGCCTCTCGCACAACAACAACAACAACAACACACAGCCCGGCATCTCCATCGATCGATAAACAAAGCAAACACAAAACGCCCTCTCTCGCACACACAGCCGCAAGACCCGCTTCCTTTCCTTTCTCCCAGTCACGTCACGTCAGTCAAACGAAAACGAAATGAAGAATGAAAGAAAGAAGGCAGGCAGGCAGGCAACACACGCAGCAACAACACAGACTCTTTCGCACTTTTCAATTTCCGAACAGTGTGGTGGCCCTGAAAAGGGCCGTTTTCGTCTCTCCCACGGCCGCGGGAAGGCCAACGCGGCACAGCACACCGGCTGCGACGCGCCTAACCGCCGAAACCGTACAGGGTGCGCCCCTGCCTCTTCAGGGCGTACACCACGTCCATGGCCGTCACAGTCTTGCGCTTGGCGTGCTCAGTGTACGTCACCGCGTCGCGGATCACGTTCTCCAGGAACACCTTCAGCACTCCGCGGGTCTCCTCGTAGATCAGACCAGAGATGCGCTTCACGCCGCCCCTGCGAGCCAGGCGGCGGATCGCGGGCTTCGTGATGCCCTGGATGTTGTCGCGCAACACCTTGCGGTGCCGCTTGGCGCCACCCTTGCCGAGCCCCTTTCCTCCCTTGCCGCGGCCAGTCATCTCTTCTAAATCCTCAAAAAAGCTCAGGCAAGCAAAACGTCTGCTGCAGCGGCTGGCTCCTCACCCGGCGCTAGCGAGTCGGCTACGGTCTGCGCCCAGCGGCCGCCGGCCGCTGCACCTTTTGTCGAAACTCCTTTTGTGGGTTTCTGCAATTTTACGAAGTTTCAGCACGTGGTGTGCTCTTCCTTCCATTTCTTCTTTTTGTGAGATCTTTAGTTTCCTTGCGTTTGGTTATCCATGGGGTTTGGTGCTTTAATTTTGAGATTGGTTGCTTCTTCGTCAGCGTGCCTGACGAAGATGGTGTGGCCAGCGCAGATGCGCTCTCCACTCTTCTCGGCTGCCGAGTAGTCGTATTTTCCCGTTCTGCGACGTTTCGGCGGTGTTGTAAAATTTTACGGCCTGTTTTTCTATTCTTCTTCGGAGTCTTTCGATGTCCGCTATCTGGTGGAGTTCCTCAGTTGGGAAGTCCATTGGCAGATGGAGTGCCCATTTCAGTGCTCTGTTCTGCACTGCCTGGATCCGTTTCATGTTCGTCGGTGCCGTGTTTCCCCATACGACCGCGGCGTATTCCAGCACTGGTCGTATGACGGATTTGTAGAGGATCACCCCTAGGTGATCTGCGCCCAGCGCACGCGCCAGCCCCCCTATATAGACTCTGGCCCGCCCTCCCCCCACCACGCGCAACCGAGGGCATATAAGCGCACCACGGTGGCTGGCGCGCGCCCGTGTCGTCAAGGCAGCACCCGACGCAGCACCTCGCTCGCCTCCACGCCGCTCCGCTACCGCTATGGCCCGCACAAAGCAAACGGCCCGCAAGTCCACCGGCGGAAAGGCGCCGCGCAAACAGCTCGCCACCAAGGCGGCGAGGAAGAGCGCGCCCGCCACCGGCGGCGTCAAGAAGCCCCACCGCTACAGGCCGGGCACCGTCGCCCTGCGAGAAATCAGGCGCTACCAGAAGAGCACAGAGCTGCTCATCCGCAAGCTGCCATTCCAGCGCCTAGTGCGCGAGATCGCCCAGGACTTCAAGACCGACCTGCGCTTCCAGAGCTCCGCGGTCATGGCCCTGCAGGAGGCCAGCGAGGCCTACCTCGTCGGCCTCTTCGAAGACACCAACCTGTGCGCAATCCACGCCAAGCGCGTCACCATCATGCCCAAGGACATCCAGCTCGCGCGCCGCATCCGCGGCGAGCGCGCCTAAACACCGCGCCAGCCGCTGGGCACCGCCCACGCACGCAAACAAACAAAACGGCCCTTTTAAGGGCCACTAACATCACTCCGTCGCGAGCAAACTTTGTCGGTCGCCTCTCGCCCCACAACCAGAGAACCAAAGACAAAACACCGCTTCCACTTCCCGTCCGTCCGCCACAGCCACTCTCCTCTGCCAGCTTGCTGGCGCGCGCAACAATCAATCAACATCATCCCTCCCCGGCGCGGCGCTCAAAGCGCACAACACCCATCGGCCGACGCCGTCAACCACACGGGTGGCTGGCCGGCCGCCGCTTCGTTTCGAAACAAACAAACAAACAAAACAAAAACCCGCACCAACGGCCAGCCAGGCACGCAGGCTCGTCCAACGCCACCGACCCTTTCCACATCTCAACGTCCCCCGCCCCCGTTGCAAGAACACACACACAACCAAGACAAGACACATCCGAGGAGAAGGCAGGCAAACAGACAGACAAACCAAAGTATTCAAACAACATGACACAAACCAACCGTCGGCCGGCCGCGACCAAAAACGGCGACAAGCAACCGCTACCGCCGCCCGCACCCGCCACCGACCCCCCGCAATCCAACCACCACGGCACGCAAACAGTATCCACACACGGGCATACAGAAACGCCAGACGGCACAACCACACCGCAACACGACAATCAAAACCTTCCCGACGTGCTTTGATGGCCCTGAGAAGGGCCGTTTTGGGCCGCGCGTCTCTTGCGCGCCACTAGACGACGGGGACGGGGGGTGGGGACGACGGAGTCAACCGCCAACCCTTCCTTTCCTTTCCCATTCCTTTCTTCTTCTCCTCTACTTCTTCTTCTTGGGCGACGCCTTCGCCTTAGACGGCGTCGTCGCCTTCTTCGGGCGCGGCGCCTTCGGCTTCTTCGTCGGAACCTTGGCGGCCTTCTTCGCCTTCGACGGCGACTTGGCCTTGGCCGGCTTGGCAGCAGCCGCCTTCTTCGCACCGGCGGGAGCGGCCGACGCCGCAGACGCCTTCTTGGCGGCGCCCGCCTTCCGACCAGTCGCCGCCTTCACGCCACCAGCCTTCTTTGCGCCGGCCGCACGGGCACCCTTCTTCTCCTTGCTGGCCGGAGCGGCGCGCTTCTTCTTGGCACCGCCAGCACGAGCCTTGCCGCCCTCAGCCGCCCCGCCGCCGGCGCCGGCAAGCTTGAAAGAGCCGGACGCGCCCTTCCCCTTCGTCTGCACCAGCTCGCCCGCCACCACGGCCGACTTGAGGTACTTCTTGATAAACGGCGCCAGCTTCTCCGCGTCCAGCTTGTAGTGCGCGGCAATGTACTTCTTGATCGCCTGCAGCGACGATCCGCCGCGCTCCTTCAGACTCTTGATGGCGGCCGTCACCATCTCAGAGGTGCGCGGGTGCGCAGGCTTGGCGCGCGGCTTCTTCGCAGACGACGCAGACTTTGCCTTCTTCGTAGTGCCGGTGGCGGCGGGTGCCGCAGCAGTCTCGTTCGTAGCCGCCTGATCTGCCATTTCGACGACGCGCGTTAACACACAACACAGCGAGCAGCGAGAGCGAGAAGAGACACGCAGCGAGCGGAGCGCACAGCAGAGGAATAGCCGCCTCGCGCCACAGGCCCAGCCAGTGTCGCGGGCGGGCGCGGACGGCCGAGAGAGCGGCCGCCACTCTGCGCGCCGCCGCGCCGCGCCTCCCGCGCTTGCTACCGCCCAACGTCCGACAGCCTGTGCGGAGCAGCCCCACACCTGCGCCACAACCACCCGCGCCTTTCAAACCACCGAGGATGGGGCTACACACAGCCACACCACAGTCGCCAACCAGTCGCCACGGCAGCGCCGCAAACCACGGCCAAACTGCAGCCACCGCGCGCTACAGCCTGGGTCGGCCCGCCGAGAATCGCCGCCCACGCCCAAATGCCGCCCCCACAGCCCCAGCCGGCGACCGGCCACAATGGCCAAACCTTCGGCAAAGGCCCCACACCGTCGCCGCGGCAGCCCGGCCAGCGCGGCCGGCGCCACAGCCACACAAGAGGAGGCGTGCGGCGATGACGGCCGTGCAAACGCACCTCCGCCGCCCCATCGCCCTCCCACCGTTTCCCGATCGGCCCGCAGCCGTCGGGCCACGTCCTCCTCCTCTCGCCCGCCAACATTCACAGCCCTTTCGTTCGTTTCCCAACAATTTCAATTGTGCCCGCCGCAAAAAACGGGCGCCGCCTGCAAAGCAACATGCTCCGCCGGAGCGCCCCTCGCCGCTTACGAGCCAACCCCTCGCCCGAGGCAAACCGAAATCCGCAACTACAGACCAACCCAATCTGCCGTCAGCACACACGACAGCCAACATCACGCGTTACGAGTTAGACATTAGGTTCACACGTCTCGGTTAGGTTCGGTGGACGTGGGTTGGGTTAAGGGCACTTGGGTTAGGTTAAGCATTCAAAACACACGTCAGGCGTCAGAGGTTAGGTTAGGTTACGTTACATTAAGGTTAGGTTAGGTTAGGTTAGGTTAGGGGCACTTGGGTTAGGTTAAGGGTCGGTGTTAGGTTAAGCGTCAAACTTAGGTTAAGCATTCAAACCACACGTCGGGCGTCCGAGGTTAGGTTAGGTTAGGTTAGGTTAGGTTAAGGCCACTTGGGTTAGGTTAAGCCTCAAACTTAGGTTAAGCATTCAAACACACGTCGGGCGTCAGGTGGCCGCAGCAGCCGCACCTACCTACCCACCCACCCACCCACCCACCTCACGGCCGGACAGCTTGGCTTACTTGGCGCTGAGGCTGACCTCACCGCACCTCACCTCACGCTACGCAACGCTACACAGGTTCGGTTCGCTCAGCTTAGGCTTAGAGCTTAAGCGCCGAGGTCGGATTACGTTGGTTCACCTTCGGGCGCCACACTTTGGGTGTAAAGGTCGCGTCGGGTCGTCGGCACGCCGCAAAAACAAAAACAAAAGCGAAGCCACAGACAACGCCGACAAACGGGCAGCACGACCACGACCAGATACCGAGACACACGGACCACCCACCGGCCAAAGGGCACCAAACAACAAACCAGAGCACCACGTGTCGACCAGAGCAACCCGCCGCTCACGCGACGTGGCTGGCACCGAAGGGCCGCCGCAACTGCGCTTTCCGCGCCGGGCCGGATGCACGTGCGGCAACACCACCACCGCACACAGCCGCTGTTCAACATCAACCAACAACACGCCGCGGTCGCAGCCTCAACGCCAGCACACGTTTGCACCACCATTCACACGCACCGCACAAACAGCTGTCGCCGACAACACAAACACACCGCAACGACGCCGCCGCCGCCGCCGCCGCCGCCTCTACTTGTGCCGGCCACCCACCCCACCGACGGCGCACCTGTCGCCAGCCGGCAGTCGGCAGTCGGCAGTCGGCAGTCGGCAGTCGGCACGGGAAACGCACACCGCCACTTCGCTCGCGCGCACGCCACCAACCAGTCGTCGTCTCCAAAAACAACAAACAAACATAGGGCAGGCAACAAATCGCCTCGCACGAACCGTCCACAAAACTATCAAAGCACAGCCTCTGGCTAACGGCCACGACGCAGCGGCACGCTGCTCCTTTCCCCGCCCCACTCCATTCACAAAGTCACGCGACACCTTTCCGCCACTACGCGCAGCCGCACCCGACGCCCGTGGCAACGACACAACTACTGCACTATCCACCGTACACACAGCCAGCCAGCCAGCCAGCCAGCCAGCCAGCCAGCCAGCCAGCCAGCCAGCCAAAAGCACACCAACGACCCAAACACGCACGTGCAACGGCACGCCCCAAACCAGTCAACGTCGACAACCACACGCACGGCTGGAAACAGGCGTCCTTCCACGTTGCCATCAAGCTACACACAAGACACAAGGAACCAACAACAGCACGCCTGCCCGCCCGCCCCACTCTCACGCCGCAAAAAGCACACCGAAACCGCCAAACGCACATTCCCATCGCACTGACACCGACCGGCTCGCTACCACCACACCTCTCGGCAGCCGTTTCGCAGACATGACACGGCGCGACATGACATCACGACCAACTCTCCTTTCCCCGACGCCTTCGGCCGGAGCACAACGCCGCCAATTCGCCACACAGTCGACAAGCGCCCGCCCTCCCTGCACGACGCCGCGCAGCAAACGCGCCCGCAAACACATACCTCTCCTCTCTCTCGGCCGCCCGACGCGCCAACCGCCACACCGCCAGCCACTCGCAATTGTGCACTGCCGCCAGCCACACGTCCAACACGCCGCGCCGCCTCCGGCCACCCGCCAGGGGGCGCTCACGTCCGCGACAACAGCGCGGCCCGCCGGGCCAAACCGAACCGAGCCGCCCGCCGCTGCTCTGCACATCTTCCTGCGCGCATCAACAAAACGAGGCAAGCGAGCACACCCCGTCACAACGCCACATCACGCAAATGCCGTGCCGACCTCTTGTGTCTACCGCCTAAATTGCACTCACCAGCCGCCCCTTCTTCTTCCTATCTATCTATCTGTGCGTCTGTGTCGGTCCGCGCGTGACGCCTCTCAACATCCGCCGTCGCCGTCCCCGTTTCCGCCCCAATGCCATCGTCGCGCCGCCGCCTCCTCCTCCTCCTCCGCCGCCCCTGTCCGGCCCGCACCACACCATACACCGCTGCTTGTCCCGGCCGTTGCCACCAAAGGCGCCTACCGCAAACGCGCCACGCCGCAGCCCCCGTGCGTGCATCTCCGTGCCGACGCTGCCTCTCTGCCCTCCCGCACGCACTCGACCGACCGACATGCACTGCGTCGACGGCCTCGACAACACAGTCTCTGGGCTCCGCACTGCGTGTTCCGGTACGCGCGCTCAAACACCTATGTACTCATTACCAGCGATGGCGAGGCACCACACAATCTCTGACCAGAGAGTTTCTTATCGTCGCTAGTCTGCGCCACACGACACTAGTGGCACGTAGCGGGTCGGCAGGAACAGTTGTCATCTCTATGTGGCGGGTCGGGAGAGGTCGTAGTCAGTCGACGACAGTATTAGCGAGTGGACGATTGTACTGAGCGGGCGGCGGCGTGCTCTTCTCGCGACTCTGGTCTCCGTTCGGGACGATGCATATTGTTATAAAAGGTAAGGTAATGAAGCTGCATTGCGCAAATCTAATAATGTATGTCAATTGTAACTATTTTCTTCACAACAAAATGCCCCAATAATACTTTGTTTCCAAAGTAACTTTTTTTTAAAGGTAAAACCATTCATTTCCATTTAAAGAATATTTCCTCCAACAATCAAAAAATTCAATGTGAGCCGGCATTCATTGCACGAAGCTGTGTACAGGTATCTACAGTTAAGAGCACATATAGATGCAGTTTGTTTCCTCTTTTGCCTTTTTTTTTCATTGACGTAACGATCTTTTGCTCTTTTTTTTTTTGTTTTTTATTCTGATTTGTACGTAGGCTGTTTGTTTACATTTTTTTTTATTGGTAATGCCACGTAGCGCTCTGTGTGAAAATCACTGCCTGTGCCGTGTGCAGTCAGTGGCCAGTTTGCATTGTTGTCATATGAACCTGCTATAGCTGGATGTGAACAGCGCGTACCGTTGCGCAGTTAGGGGTGAGCCGCCAGCACTGGTGCATGTGAGGAGAGATATGGCGGACTTTTCAAATTACATATATTATGACTTGTGATGATATTAAGGGTAAATACATTGTTTGTTGTTCTCTATTAAAATCTTTACTTTGCTAACTATCCCTATCAGTAGTTAGTGCCCTCCGTAGTTTGAATCTCTTATTTAGCTGGCAGTAGTGGTGCTCGCTGTATTGCCGTACTTCGAGTAATGACGATTTTTGTGAGGTAAGTGATTTCCGAAAGGTGTACTTTAATGTTACTCAGGGCCATTCTTTTGCAGGGATCTTTGATAGTCAGATTGCGTTGCGCTCAAAATATAGTGCGTCACTTTAAGCGCAGTTTTGTATACATTGTTGTTCAAAGGGGGACGTTTCAGAATACAGGGCCGAAGGTCAGCCAGCGCTGCCCTTACAACGTTTATCGGGTTTTCAATTATGTCTCTTGAGATGTTCATGGTTCATTATTTCCATTCATCATATTATCGCGCGTTTCCCATCAATCTTCGTTCGTTCATTTTCTAGGGACGTTAACAACATTCTGGCACATTTTTATCATCATTCACGCACTCACTTACTTACGACTATTTGTGCGGGGAGGTTACACTTGGGTCCATTTCCATTTACATTCAATGTTGATAGACCTTTTTTTTGTTGTTGTTTTGTTGCTGGCAGGTTACAAACGCCTCATTTTATGTTGGTTGCAGCGTTTTTCTCCTTCTTCTAGTGTTTTCCCCGCTCTCACCACCGCCCCCGCCCCTCCCGCATCCGTCGGTCTCACCACGTTCACTGACGGCCGCGTCTGCGGCTACACCACAACACAACAACGGCCCCCTCCCGGCAACCCATTCGTTTTCTCTTCTTTTGCACAAAAACAACGCCGCACGCGCCAGCCGAGCGCAGCGCAAGCCACCCACACCGCGCCCCTCCCCGTCTTTATAGCCCCCGCTTCTTGTTTTCTTCGTTTGCCCCCTCCCATCTCCCGAATGCCATGCCATGCCATGCCAGCAGCGTTACGCGTGCCCCTCCCCTGTCCACACACTACCGCGAAACGAACAGCCTTCCGGGCCACATGCAGGGCACGCCCACCGCCATTCCCGGACGCAATTCTCGAAACAACACACACACAAAATGAACGCACTATCCCCACTTCGCTCTCTCTCTCTCTCTCTCTCTCTCTCTCTCTCTCTCTCTCTCTCTCGTCCCTTCCCTTTAACGAAAGACAAACAAACCCCAGTTAACACACTTTCTCGACACCTTCATGTAGGGAGGGAGGGAGGGAGGGAGGGTGCGTGCGTGCGTTGTCTCGACCGTGACGGCAACCATCGACGATCCATTTCCCCCACTGGTAAAACATGTTCACTAACACCTACAGACATCATTCCGTACACACACAATGGCTTTGCACACGAACATAGACGGCACGGGCACTGTCGTACATTCTTCCTCAGAACCATCTCAACGAACGTTACATACACATCCGGGAAAGCAAAGCAAAGCAACGCAACGCACACAATTCAGCCGTCAAAGGTAACGTTCACCACGGCAGACACTTGCCGCCGCGCCGTTACACGCATTTCAGTGCGGCTACAATACACCTCCGACACGGGAACGTTCCGTTGCTCTACACCGCGTTTCTCCGTTTTGTTTGGTTTTTTTTTCTTTTTTCTCTCTCTCTCTACTTTTTTTTTTCCCCTCTGTCCTTTCCTCCACCATTCTCTCCTCACGTTCTGCCCAGACATTCGACCGATCACAGAGGTTCACCTTTCGGTAACCGTTCTCAGCGCGACGGTATGACGGGTGTTCAAGACGTACCGTTGCGTGATGCCGGTGTACCGCGCCGATCGACAGTTTCCCAGAGGCGACGGATCGGACCACATCACCGACACACACAAACACGTGTGCGCACATTCGCCAAAGCGACCGTCGTCTTCTAGCGTCGCGCTTACTGTACTGTACTGTACTGCACTGGACTGGACACGCGTGCATGCATCTTCAATGACGACGTCGGTGTGCGTGCGTCGTACGCACAAGCAGACACAGTCAGTCAGACACGACTATCGAAATCAGAGTCGGAGGGAAGGTACATCATCGTGCGTGTCGCCCGTACAATGCAATACACATTGGTGTCTCAATGCGCGTTCATTTAAACGTCACTCACACGCCTCCACGCTGCAGCATTTACAGACACATCTCACCCTAGCCATGTATGGCGTGCAAACCGACCCGAAAAAACGGCCGTCGTTACACACTGACATTCCCAACAATCGCGTTTCGTTTCCATCCGTCACGTAACTAACCGGCACCTCCATCCAAAGGACACATCACCGATCGCACTTCCCCCACCTCGCAGACAGGTAACACCAACGAGTTGTGCGCACGTGCCTCCATTCCACGTCACACCGTGGCCGTACCCCGCAACACGCGACGCGCCCCCATCAATCAAATTCATCGCATCGGCCACCCCACCCCGTCGCGTCGCAACCAAAGCGGTAGCTATTGCCGCCGTCCACCCACTCACACACAAAACAACAACAACAACAACAACAACAATTCCGCCCTTCCCGCAAAGGCCATTTGGTGGCCCTGAAAAGGGCCGTTTTTGCCGCTCTCGCAACGGAGGAGCCTTCTCTCCTTCCATTCCAGAGCCACCTCCTTACTTGGAGCTCGTGTACTTGGTCACCGCCTTCGTGCCCTCGCTCACGGCGTGCTTGGCCAGCTCGCCAGGCAGCAACAGCCGCACAGCGGTCTGGATCTCGCGGGACGTGATGGTCGAGCGCTTGTTGTAGTGCGCCAGGCGGGACGCCTCGGCCGCGATGCGCTCGAAAATGTCGTTCA
Organism: Schistocerca cancellata; assembly: GCF_023864275.1. NCBI lineage: Eukaryota > Metazoa > Arthropoda > Insecta > Orthoptera > Acrididae > Schistocerca > Schistocerca cancellata. Next base: position 455,795,378 of record NC_064634.1, on the reverse strand, counting down.
CGAAGCTGTTCATGATGCTCATCGCCTTCGACGAGATGCCCGTGTCAGGGTGCACCTGCTTCAGCACCTTGTAGATGTAGATGGCATAGCTCTCCTTCCTCTTGCGCTTCTTCTTCTTGTCGCCCTTCGAAATGTTCTTCTGAGCCTTGCCAGCCTTCTTGGCGGCCTTCCCGCTAGTCTTGGGCGGCATCTCAAACAAGAACGTGAACGTACGGCAGCAACACCAGTAGCAAGCGCTCCGCTCTAGTCAGCGTCTCCCCACACAGTGGCACCCAGCGCGCCCCGCCGCCGCACCTTTACCAGCTCGCCCCGTTGCGGCCGCCGACCAATGGGCCGCGAGCGCAACCGGCCGCCGCACCCGAGAGCATAAAGGACCCCCACCCCTGGCGGCGCCGCCACTCCGCTGCTCGACTCGCTGCGGCTCGCACCGTCCTTCGTCTCGTCTCGTTTTCACACCACAGCCCATCGCCATGTCCGGACGCGGAAAGGGAGGCAAAGTCAAGGGCAAGTCAAAGTCCCGCTCCAGCAGGGCCGGGCTCCAGTTCCCGGTCGGCAGAATCCACCGCCTCCTGCGCAAGGGAAACTACGCCGAGCGCGTCGGCGCCGGGGCGCCCGTCTACCTCGCCGCCGTCATGGAGTACCTCGCGGCTGAGGTGCTCGAGCTGGCCGGAAACGCGGCCCGCGACAACAAGAAGACGCGCATCATCCCGCGCCACCTGCAGCTTGCCATCCGCAACGACGAGGAGCTCAACAAGCTCCTGTCGGGCGTCACCATCGCACAGGGTGGTGTCCTGCCCAACATCCAGGCCGTCCTGCTGCCAAAGAAGACCGAGAAGAAGGCCTAAACAGAGAGGCCAGGCAATCGGCACGCGGACCCGCCGCCCAGCAGCGCTGCGTGCTCCCCTGCACGCAACGCGCTTTGCCGGCCCGGCTCACAACAATCGGCCCTTTTCAGGGCCACCACACAAACCTACGTCCAAAGCAAAATTGCAGTCGTCCTCGCCGCACTTTACTTTAACGTCACTTCCACAGCCGCCGCCGGCAACAAGACCATACCAACTGCTACGATTGCAGGGGGGAGAAATTCTGCGAGGTACCTCGGTGTCACGCCTGACATCCAAGTGTCACATAGGGGAACTTGGCACAAACGCTCACGCCAGGATGCACATCCTGTACCCTGTTCCCTCGACCCCGCAACAGGCGTAGCGATACTGGAATATGCGCGCCCTGTATGGGGCTGTGCAGCCAGATCGACGATGCATCGCCTACAGAAGGGTCCAAAGCAGAGCGCTCTACGACGGGCCTTACACGTCCCCGCGGCAGACCTGCATAGAACCACTCACAACACGATTCCGCGCCCTGGCACAAGCGTTCTACGCCACCGCGCGGAAGTCAGAAAATGACTGTTACGTCTTGACCCTTGGGCGATATGAACACCACAGGGACAGATGTGCAAGACCCGAGAGTCGCTGCTCCAGCAGTAGCACAGACAGAACACATAATCACTCTCAACAAACAGCAACGTCCGAAAACAAGCACAGTACCGAAGATAAGAACAACACACAGAAAAGAGGAGCAAATGTCCACAGGCGACAATAACCTCCACCAACTCCCCCTCTAACGGTAAGAGGACTAAAAGAGAGAAGAACAAGAAGAGCCGCCGCCATCTTGTCGTCCACAGCCCGTGTGGCCCAACACACACACACACACACCTTGTTTTGTTTCGTTTGCCTCAAGCACCTCCACGCACGCACAGTCGCCTTCCAAACGACAAGACAACGACAGCAATAATGACCACTGCGAGAGGAGCGTGTCGACACACCGCCCTCCACTCCCGCGCGCCCCAAACAAACGAAACAGCTGATCCGGCCGCCTATCGGCACGCCTTGCCTCGGCAACTCCAACGCCGCCGCAAACACACACAGCCAAACCGCGCAAATATTCACCGCCTCTCGCACAACAACAACACACAGCCCGGCATCTCCATCGATCGATAAACAAAGCAAACACAAAACGCCCTCTCTCGCACACACAGCCGCAAGACCCGCTTCCTTTCCTTTCTCCCAGTCACGTCACGTCAGTCAAACGAAAACGAAATGAAGAATGAAAGAAAGAAGGCAGGCAGGCAGGCAACACACGCAGCAACAACACAGACTCTTTCGCACTTTTCAATTTCCGAACAGTGTGGTGGCCCTGAAAAGGGCCGTTTTCGTCTCTCCCACGGCCGCGGGAAGGCCAACGCGGCACAGCACACCGGCTGCGACGCGCCTAACCGCCGAAACCGTACAGGGTGCGCCCCTGCCTCTTCAGGGCGTACACCACGTCCATGGCCGTCACAGTCTTGCGCTTGGCGTGCTCAGTGTACGTCACCGCGTCGCGGATCACGTTCTCCAGGAACACCTTCAGCACTCCGCGGGTCTCCTCGTAGATCAGACCAGAGATGCGCTTCACGCCGCCCCTGCGAGCCAGGCGGCGGATCGCGGGCTTCGTGATGCCCTGGATGTTGTCGCGCAACACCTTGCGGTGCCGCTTGGCGCCACCCTTGCCGAGCCCCTTTCCTCCCTTGCCGCGGCCAGTCATCTCTTCTAAATCCTCAAAAAAGCTCAGGCAAGCAAAACGTCTGCTGCAGCGGCTGGCTCCTCACCCGGCGCTAGCGAGTCGGCTACGGTCTGCGCCCAGCGCATTTTTTTTTTTTTTTTTTTTTTTTTTTTTTTTTTTTTTTTTTTTTTTTGCACTTTTCATTCCCTCCTCTGATGGAGGAGGGCGGGCTGTTTGAGGGCATGCTGGCGACCCTTTTCAGCCGTTGGGTTTTTACATCGTTATTTTTAATTTGTACAATTTATTTTTTCCTGCAAGTGCATTTTTATAATTTGTTGACAATTGTTGTTGCAGGTTTTTAGCAAAATGGAAACATTCAAACAAGTATATTAACATAATAGAATTTGAAACATAATAAATTAAAACATAATAAAATTTAAGCATAATAAAAAAAAAAAAGAAGAAATTTTTAAATTATAGTAGAAGAAAAGATGATGGAAGGAATATAAACTCTTGTTAATATGATACAATTTGAGTTTACGAGAATTGAAGATAGGTGAAGATGTATGAGGATAAAGTAGTCAGTTATATTATCATGAGAGGGCAAGGATATGTAGAATACAAGTTAAATGGGATATAAAAGTGTACATAGATTTACATACATATACAAATACACACATATACATATATGCATAACAACCAGGTGTATGTAGTACATTATTTGTCCGGTTTCTTCTTTTCCTTTCCCTGAGAGGGGAAGAGCGCTGTTTGGTGTTGTTTGGATTGTTTGTGTTTCTTGTGGTGGATTGTTTTGAGTGTGTGTGTGTGTGTATGTGTGTGCGGGTGTGAGTGTGTTTGTGGTTATTCTGTTGTTCTTTCGTCGAGATGAGTTGGTGTTGTTGTGTCTGCGGTTAAGGGTAGTAGGATTGGGATGAGGTCAGGGAATGTTTTTGCTGTGTTTTGGGCTATTGTGCGTGATGGGGGAATGTATTTGTATTTCGGTTTTCTGTTTTCTCTTGCGTTTATGGTGAGAATGTCCTCCATGTCTGGTCTGTTGTGGATAATGTGATTTCCATATCTCGCCCTTAGTTTGGTCATTCTGGTTTGGAGTGGTTCTATACCAGAGTTCGTATATACTTCGTTGCTGGGGGTTGTAGGGGGTAGCTTGGTGATGCTGCGTATTAGCCTCCTTTCCGTTTTGTACAGTTTTTCCGCTACGTGGGCTTGTATTCCCCCGAGTGGGGCGACTGCGTATTCGAGTATTGGCCTTATAAATGTCTTATATGTATGTAGGGCTGTTTCGTCGCTGCAGCCGTGGAAGCGTCCTTGAACCTGTCTTATTAAGTTTTGTCGTAGTCGTGTTTTGTTCAGAAGGTGATTTAGGTGCGTTTTCCAGTTCAGGTGTCGGTCTAAATAAACTCCAAGGTATCTGGCTGAGTTGGTTAGTGTGAGTGGCGTGTTCCATAGTCTTAGTCGGATGTCGTTGTCGTCTTGTTGTCGTTTTTTTGTCAGATGTCTCGCGCCAGCCCCCCTATATAGACTCTGGCCCGCCCTCCCCCCACCACGCGCAACCGAGGGCATATAAGCGCACCACGGTGGCTGGCGCGCGCCGCATACCGAGTTAGTATTCGCTGCTCGACTCGCTGCGACACATTGCTACTGTCACCGCGCACGTCACGCTATGGCTGTACAGCAGTTTGCCGCCGCACTGGAAGTTCTCCTCCACGCGTTGGGGTTCACCGGCCGCCGCCCACGTCCGCCACGGCGCAGGCGAACGCAGCAGCATCGGATGGGCCTCCAGTGCTACAATTGCCAGCAACTGGGGCATGCCGCGCGGGAGTGCACGAACGCCGTCGCGTGCTTGAAGTGCGCGGCGGCTCACGACACTCGCCGCTGTAGGAAGCCTCGTGGTTCGACCAGCAGGTGCGTGAATTGTGGCGGGTCGCACGCCGCGAATTCGCGTAGCTGCGGCTACCTTCGGGAGTTTCGCCGTCTGTCCGCCGCACCACGTCCTGCGGCGGCGTCCACGACCACGTCGGCCGCCCCGCCCCCCCGCTCCGGCGTGGGGTGCGAGCCGCGCCGTCTTGAAGCCGCTACCGACCACGCTATGGCCGGCTTCCAAGCCGCCTTTGCGGCCGAACGGGCCGCGCTGAAAGAAGAGCTCACGGCCGTCCATCGCCAGCTCCAGCAGCTGCGCGATGAGCTGCGAGCCGTCAAGAAGACGTCGGCGGTTTCCGCCGCCGCCCCCCCCGTGCCCCGGCCGGCGGGGGTCGATGCGGCCACGCAGGCACCTGCCGACCCGTCCCCTGCCGCGACGCAAGTGGTTGCGCCTATGGACACCGACGATGTGCCGCCGCAGCCGTCCCTCTCAGTTCCGACGCCTGCCGGCCCCCGTGCTGTGACAATGACCGACTCATCCCCTGTGGAGCAGCCGCTCATCAAGAGGTTGCAGCGCCCCAAGAAGACGTCGGCGGTTCCCGCCGACGCCCCGCCCGTGCGTCGGCCGGTGGGGGTTGATGCGGCCGCACAGCCGACCGCCGCTCCGTCCCCTGCCGCGCCGCCAGTGGTTGCGCCTATGGACACCGACGCTGTGCCGCCTCCGTCGTCCACCTCGGTTCCGACGTCTGCAGGTCAGCGTGCTGTGGCAACAACCGACTCCTCCACGGTAGAGCAGTCCATCATCCAGAGGTTGCGGCAACCCCGCTTTCCCTCTGAACGCGAGATGCAGCCTTTTCTTCGGGGCCTAGTGTCATCGCTCCAGGACGGGTCTTATCCCTTCTTTGACCACCCGTACCCCTACACTCTGCCACGTTTTCGGCCTCCCCTCCCCCATCACCCTAATCGCTTTACCCAGTATCAGCTCAGGTGGCTCAATTTCTTGACCAGGAAGGAGTTACTCCTCATTGACAAACATCCCATCTTCTCGAGCAGAGAATGGCAACTGTTGGCCGAACTCATGGAACTCCATGTGACGGGCCGTCCCCCCGCCGAGTATCGCCAGTACTTCGACTTCGGATAGCCATGCAGTGCGAGGTCATCATCATCATCCGTCAGCGTGAGTCATTCTCCCCTCCGGCCAGCCATTTCGGCCGTTCGTTTTCCGCCTCTCTAACTATTCCTCTGCCTATTCTTTCATCTTTCAAAAAAAAAAAAAAAAAAAAAAAAAAAAAAAAAAAAAAAAAAAAAAAAAAAAAAAAAACCAGCACAAGTCAAGCAGCAGAAACACCCGCCATGTTATCCCGTAGCATCACCCCGCCATTTCAGAAGGAGAAGCGCGTAAGCGCTAGAACTTCGTTTCCGGAAGAGGGTCCATCCCTCAGCAATGTGCGAAGTGAAGGCTGGCGCGCGCCCCAAGAGCGGCCTGAGCTGGCGAGGCGAGCGCATCGCTGCCGTTGCGCGCTTAGCCTACTCGGCCGTTGAGAGCTCGTGAAGAGGTTTTCTGTGCTGTGGGCGCCGCGGAGAGCAGATTGTCGTGCGTTGTTATTACAACGCGTGCAAATTGTCGTGTTCCGCGCCTCGCAGCATGGGAAAGAAGGGTGCGCAGAGGAAACCTGCCGCTACGAAGGGTCCTTCGGTTGTGCGACTCACCGAGTCTGCCGACCATGCGAGGAACTCCCGTGAAGACGAGTCGCGGCCTGCTCCCCCTTTGTACGTCAAGTGCAAAGGCGCGTGGACAGCGCTGTTCGACACCATCACGAATTGCGCTCGGAACGAGGTGGTCTACGAGTCTGTCGATACAGACTCGCTGATCTGCGTTCGAGCTGCAAACGTGGCCGACCACAGGGCGATCAAGGTCGCAGTGGCCGACCACGTCGTCGACGCACCGCCGGCGCGTGATAAGGCACCTTCCGTGGGAAGGGTGAAGACGACCAAGGCACTCCTCAGGGGGTTGCCTTGGTGCTGTGACGAGGCAGCGGTCCGGGAAGGGCTGCTGCGAGCCGGGTTTGGTTGCGCAGCCGCAAGGTTGCACAACCGGACCAACAGGAAGAGGGCGCCGCTCTATGCCGTGACCGTGCAAACGGTCGACGGCGGGAGTGACGTCTTCGACTTGCGGAAGTTGCTGGGCTTCCCGGTGACGACGGAGGCTCTCCCGACCGCCATGGACCCTCTGCCCCAGTGCTTCAGGTGCCAGGGCGAGGGCCATGTAGCGAAGTATTGCCGCAACGCAGCGCGGTGCGTCAAGTGCTCAGGCGAGCACGACAGCCGCGCCTGCGACCGCGGCAGCAACGCTTTGCCGACTTGTGTCCGGTGTGGCGGCCCGCACGTCGCCAGCTGGCGCGGTTGTGCGGCTTTCTCAAGTCGCAGCCGTGCCGGGGGCGGCGAAGCGGCCGCGGCCGTACCGACGCAGCAGCAAAAGAGAAGACGACGTCGGAAACGGCGTAGGGCGCAGAACAGCCCGGCGCAGCTGAGGAACGGCGCAGCAGCAGATCCACCTGCCAGGGGCAGGGACGGCCGCTCGGAAACGGGCAGCCAGGACGCAGCTCGCCCTCCCGTGAAGAAGTGCGACCTCGACCTCGGGGCCGCCGTGAAGGAGGCCACAGCAGCCCTCAAAGCCGTCATGGCGGCGGAGAGGGCTGCCTTCGCAGCCGCCTTGGCTGCAGAGAAGGAAGAGGCCTTGAGGCAACTGCGTGCAGTCTTCGCCCAAGGCCACAGCGCAGTCGTACCTGCGCCCGTCCCAGCGGTTGCCCCAGCAGCACCGCAGGTGAAGGGTGCAAAAACCAATAGGGCAGTCTTCATCGCACAAGCGTCGCCAAGCTGCCGCGCCGAATTTTTATGTTACAGGGAGTAAGCCACCGCCGCCGGCCCAGGAGACTACGAGCGAGCCCAGCCGCAGCACCGGACTGACCCAGCTAACGACACGACCACGCAGTACATAGGTAACGTTGCACGGTACCTCACGCTAACCACTCCTCACCTTGCATGCTCTGTCGCAGCTAGCAAACCGCTACTGCCCTTACCACCCGTCCTACTGTCGCAGAGGTTTTTTTCCCTTGGCGCTGGCCTTGGCACTTTTTTCCCTCTGCTCTTACAACCGCTACCCTTCGATCGTTTTCGACCACTATCTATCTCCGATGGACCATGTTAATGAGTAGTCTTACCCAGACGCATGGATAACATCACAGCCTGCATCCTGTGACGCCTGATTCAAATACTAACATGCTTACGGAGGTGACAGTAGAACTTTTGGTTTGGTCACCACGTTGGTGCGGGCGTGGAGGGGCCCCATCCTATATAAAAAAAAAGGCGCGCGCCCGTGTCGTCAAGGCAGCACCCGACGCAGCACCTCGCTCGCCTCCACGCCGCTCCGCTACCGCTATGGCCCGCACAAAGCAAACGGCCCGCAAGTCCACCGGCGGAAAGGCGCCGCGCAAACAGCTCGCCACCAAGGCGGCGAGGAAGAGCGCGCCCGCCACCGGCGGCGTCAAGAAGCCCCACCGCTACAGGCCGGGCACCGTCGCCCTGCGAGAAATCAGGCGCTACCAGAAGAGCACAGAGCTGCTCATCCGCAAGCTGCCATTCCAGCGCCTAGTGCGCGAGATCGCCCAGGACTTCAAGACCGACCTGCGCTTCCAGAGCTCCGCGGTCATGGCCCTGCAGGAGGCCAGCGAGGCCTACCTCGTCGGCCTCTTCGAAGACACCAACCTGTGCGCAATCCACGCCAAGCGCGTCACCATCATGCCCAAGGACATCCAGCTCGCGCGCCGCATCCGCGGCGAGCGCGCCTAAACACCGCGCCAGCCGCTGGGCACCGCCCACGCACGCAAACAAACAAAACGGCCCTTTTAAGGGCCACTAACATCACTCCGTCGCGAGCAAACTTTGTCGGTCGCCTCTCGCCCCACAACCAGAGAACCAAAGACAAAACACCGCTTCCACTTCCCGTCCGTCCGCCACAGCCGCTCTCCTCTGCCAGCTTGCTGGCGCGCGCAACAATCAATCAACATCATCCCTCCCCGGCGCGGCGCTCAAAGCGCACAACACCCATCGGCCGACGCCGTCAACCACACGGGTGGCTGGCCGGCCGCCGCTTCGTTTCGAAACAAACAAACAAACAAAACAAAAACCCGCACCAACGGCCAGCCAGGCACGCAGGCTCGTCCAACGCCACCGACCCTTTCCACATCTCAACGTCCCCCGCCCCCGTTGCAAGAACACACACACAACCAAGACAAGACACATCCGAGGAGAAGGCAGGCAAACAGACAGACAAACCAAAGTATTCAAACAACATGACACAAACCAACCGTCGGCCGGCCGCGACCAAAAACGGCGACAAGCAACCGCTACCGCCGCCCGCACCCGCCACCGACCCCCCGCAATCCAACCACCACGGCACGCAAACAGTATCCACACACGGGCATACAGAAACGCCAGACGGCACAACCACACCGCAACACGACAATCAAAACCTTCCCGACGTGCTTTGATGGCCCTGAGAAGGGCCGTTTTGGGCCGCGCGTCTCTTGCGCGCCACTAGACGACGGGGACGGGGGGTGGGGACGACGGAGTCAACCGCCAACCCTTCCTTTCCTTTCCCATTCCTTTCTTCTTCTCCTCTACTTCTTCTTCTTGGGCGACGCCTTCGCCTTAGACGGCGTCGTCGCCTTCTTCGGGCGCGGCGCCTTCGGCTTCTTCGTCGGAACCTTGGCGGCCTTCTTCGCCTTCGACGGCGACTTGGCCTTGGCCGGCTTGGCAGCAGCCGCCTTCTTCGCACCGGCGGGAGCGGCCGACGCCGCAGACGCCTTCTTGGCGGCGCCCGCCTTCCGACCAGTCGCCGCCTTCACGCCACCAGCCTTCTTTGCGCCGGCCGCACGGGCACCCTTCTTCTCCTTGCTGGCCGGAGCGGCGCGCTTCTTCTTGGCACCGCCAGCACGAGCCTTGCCGCCCTCAGCCGCCCCGCCGCCGGCGCCGGCAAGCTTGAAAGAGCCGGACGCGCCCTTCCCCTTCGTCTGCACCAGCTCGCCCGCCACCACGGCCGACTTGAGGTACTTCTTGATAAACGGCGCCAGCTTCTCCGCGTCCAGCTTGTAGTGCGCGGCAATGTACTTCTTGATCGCCTGCAGCGACGATCCGCCGCGCTCCTTCAGACTCTTGATGGCGGCCGTCACCATCTCAGAGGTGCGCGGGTGCGCAGGCTTGGCGCGCGGCTTCTTCGCAGACGACGCAGACTTTGCCTTCTTCGTAGTGCCGGTGGCGGCGGGTGCCGCAGCAGTCTCGTTCGTAGCCGCCTGATCTGCCATTTCGACGACGCGCGTTAACACACAACACAGCGAGCAGCGAGAGCGAGAAGAGACACGCAGCGAGCGGAGCGCACAGCAGAGGAATAGCCGCCTCGCGCCACAGGCCCAGCCAGTGTCGCGGGCGGGCGCGGACGGCCGAGAGAGCGGCCGCCACTCTGCGCGCCGCCGCGCCGCGCCTCCCGCGCTTGCTACCGCCCAACGTCCGACAGCCTGTGCGGAGCAGCCCCACACCTGCGCCACAACCACCCGCGCCTTTCAAACCACCGAGGATGGGGCTACACACAGCCACACCACAGTCGCCAACCAGTCGCCACGGCAGCGCCGCAAACCACGGCCAAACTGCAGCCACCGCGCGCTACAGCCTGGGTCGGCCCGCCGAGAATCGCCGCCCACGCCCAAATGCCGCCCCCACAGCCCCAGCCGGCGACCGGCCACAATGGCCAAACCTTCGGCAAAGGCCCCACACCGTCGCCGCGGCAGCCCGGCCAGCGCGGCCGGCGCCACAGCCACACAAGAGGAGGCGTGCGGCGATGACGGCCGTGCAAACGCACCTCCGCCGCCCCATCGCCCTCCCACCGTTTCCCGATCGGCCCGCAGCCGTCGGGCCACGTCCTCCTCCTCTCGCCCGCCAACATTCACAGCCCTTTCGTTCGTTTCCCAACAATTTCAATTGTGCCCGCCGCAAAAAACGGGCGCCGCCTGCAAAGCAACATGCTCCGCCGGAGCGCCCCTCGCCGCTTACGAGCCAACCCCTCGCCCGAGGCAAACCGAAATCCGCAACTACAGACCAACCCAATCTGCCGTCAGCACACACGACAGCCAACATCACGCGTTACGAGTTAGACATTAGGTTCACACGTCTCGGTTAGGTTCGGTGGACGTGGGTTGGGTTAAGGGCACTTGGGTTAGGTTAAGCATTCAAAACACACGTCAGGCGTCAGAGGTTAGGTTAGGTTACGTTACATTAAGGTTAGGTTAGGTTAGGTTAGGTTAGGGGCACTTGGGTTAGGTTAAGGGTCGGTGTTAGGTTAAGCGTCAAACTTAGGTTAAGCATTCAAACCACACGTCGGGCGTCCGAGGTTAGGTTAGGTTAGGTTAGGTTAGGTTAAGGCCACTTGGGTTAGGTTAAGCCTCAAACTTAGGTTAAGCATTCAAACACACGTCGGGCGTCAGGTGGCCGCAGCAGCCGCACCTACCTACCCACCCACCCACCCACCCACCTCACGGCCGGACAGCTTGGCTTACTTGGCGCTGAGGCTGACCTCACCGCACCTCACCTCACGCTACGCAACGCTACACAGGTTCGGTTCGCTCAGCTTAGGCTTAGAGCTTAAGCGCCGAGGTCGGATTACGTTGGTTCACCTTCGGGCGCCACACTTTGGGTGTAAAGGTCGCGTCGGGTCGTCGGCACGCCGCAAAAACAAAAACAAAAGCGAAGCCACAGACAACGCCGACAAACGGGCAGCACGACCACGACCAGATACCGAGACACACGGACCACCCACCGGCCAAAGGGCACCAAACAACAAACCAGAGCACCACGTGTCGACCAGAGCAACCCGCCGCTCACGCGACGTGGCTGGCACCGAAGGGCCGCCGCAACTGCGCTTTCCGCGCCGGGCCGGATGCACGTGCGGCAACACCACCACCGCACACAGCCGCTGTTCAACATCAACCAACAACACGCCGCGGTCGCAGCCTCAACGCCAGCACACGTTTGCACCACCATTCACACGCACCGCACAAACAGCTGTCGCCGACAACACAAACACACCGCAACGACGCCGCCGCCGCCGCCGCCGCCGCCTCTACTTGTGCCGGCCACCCACCCCACCGACGGCGCACCTGTCGCCAGCCGGCAGTCGGCAGTCGGCAGTCGGCAGTCGGCAGTCGGCACGGGAAACGCACACCGCCACTTCGCTCGCGCGCACGCCACCAACCAGTCGTCGTCTCCAAAAACAACAAACAAACATAGGGCAGGCAACAAATCGCCTCGCACGAACCGTCCACAAAACTATCAAAGCACAGCCTCTGGCTAACGGCCACGACGCAGCGGCACGCTGCTCCTTTCCCCGCCCCACTCCATTCACAAAGTCACGCGACACCTTTCCGCCACTACGCGCAGCCGCACCCGACGCCCGTGGCAACGACACAACTACTGCACTATCCACCGTACACACAGCCAGCCAGCCAGCCAGCCAGCCAGCCAGCCAGCCAGCCAGCCAGCCAGCCAAAAGCACACCAACGACCCAAACACGCACGTGCAACGGCACGCCCCAAACCAGTCAACGTCGACAACCACACGCACGGCTGGAAACAGGCGTCCTTCCACGTTGCCATCAAGCTACACACAAGACACAAGGAACCAACAACAGCACGCCTGCCCGCCCGCCCCACTCTCACGCCGCAAAAAGCACACCGAAACCGCCAAACGCACATTCCCATCGCACTGACACCGACCGGCTCGCTACCACCACACCTCTCGGCAGCCGTTTCGCAGACATGACACGGCGCGACATGACATCACGACCAACTCTCCTTTCCCCGACGCCTTCGGCCGGAGCACAACGCCGCCAATTCGCCACACAGTCGACAAGCGCCCGCCCTCCCTGCACGACGCCGCGCAGCAAACGCGCCCGCAAACACATACCTCTCCTCTCTCTCGGCCGCCCGACGCGCCAACCGCCACACCGCCAGCCACTCGCAATTGTGCACTGCCGCCAGCCACACGTCCAACACGCCGCGCCGCCTCCGGCCACCCGCCAGGGGGCGCTCACGTCCGCGACAACAGCGCGGCCCGCCGGGCCAAACCGAACCGAGCCGCCCGCCGCTGCTCTGCACATCTTCCTGCGCGCATCAACAAAACGAGGCAAGCGAGCACACCCCGTCACAACGCCACATCACGCAAATGCCGTGCCGACCTCTTGTGTCTACCGCCTAAATTGCACTCACCAGCCGCCCCTTCTTCTTCCTATCTATCTATCTGTGCGTCTGTGTCGGTCCGCGCGTGACGCCTCTCAACATCCGCCGTCGCCGTCCCCGTTTCCGCCCCAATGCCATCGTCGCGCCGCCGCCTCCTCCTCCTCCTCCGCCGCCCCTGTCCGGCCCGCACCACACCATACACCGCTGCTTGTCCCGGCCGTTGCCACCAAAGGCGCCTACCGCAAACGCGCCACGCCGCAGCCCCCGTGCGTGCATCTCCGTGCCGACGCTGCCTCTCTGCCCTCCCGCACGCACTCGACCGACCGACATGCACTGCGTCGACGGCCTCGACAACACAGTCTCTGGGCTCCGCACTGCGTGTTCCGGTACGCGCGCTCAAACACCTATGTACTCATTACCAGCGATGGCGAGGCACCACACAATCTCTGACCAGAGAGTTTCTTATCGTCGCTAGTCTGCGCCACACGACACTAGTGGCACGTAGCGGGTCGGCAGGAACAGTTGTCATCTCTATGTGGCGGGTCGGGAGAGGTCGTAGTCAGTCGACGACAGTATTAGCGAGTGGACGATTGTACTGAGCGGGCGGCGGCGTGCTCTTCTCGCGACTCTGGTCTCCGTTCGGGACGATGCATATTGTTATAAAAGGTAAGGTAATGAAGCTGCATTGCGCAAATCTAATAATGTATGTCAATTGTAACTATTTTCTTCACAACAAAATGCCCCAATAATACTTTGTTTCCAAAGTAACTTTTTTTTAAAGGTAAAACCATTCATTTCCATTTAAAGAATATTTCCTCCAACAATCAAAAAATTCAATGTGAGCCGGCATTCATTGCACGAAGCTGTGTACAGGTATCTACAGTTAAGAGCACATATAGATGCAGTTTGTTTCCTCTTTTGCCTTTTTTTTTCATTGACGTAACGATCTTTTGCTCTTTTTTTTTTTGTTTTTTATTCTGATTTGTACGTAGGCTGTTTGTTTACATTTTTTTTTATTGGTAATGCCACGTAGCGCTCTGTGTGAAAATCACTGCCTGTGCCGTGTGCAGTCAGTGGCCAGTTTGCATTGTTGTCATATGAACCTGCTATAGCTGGATGTGAACAGCGCGTACCGTTGCGCAGTTAGGGGTGAGCCGCCAGCACTGGTGCATGTGAGGAGAGATATGGCGGACTTTTCAAATTACATATATTATGACTTGTGATGATATTAAGGGTAAATACATTGTTTGTTGTTCTCTATTAAAATCTTTACTTTGCTAACTATCCCTATCAGTAGTTAGTGCCCTCCGTAGTTTGAATCTCTTATTTAGCTGGCAGTAGTGGTGCTCGCTGTATTGCCGTACTTCGAGTAATGACGATTTTTGTGAGGTAAGTGATTTCCGAAAGGTGTACTTTAATGTTACTCAGGGCCATTCTTTTGCAGGGATCTTTGATAGTCAGATTGCGTTGCGCTCAAAATATAGTGCGTCACTTTAAGCGCAGTTTTGTATACATTGTTGTTCAAAGGGGGACGTTTCAGAATACAGGGCCGAAGGTCAGCCAGCGCTGCCCTTACAACGTTTATCGGGTTTTCAATTATGTCTCTTGAGATGTTCATGGTTCATTATTTCCATTCATCATATTATCGCGCGTTTCCCATCAATCTTCGTTCGTTCATTTTCTAGGGACGTTAACAACATTCTGGCACATTTTTATCATCATTCACGCACTCACTTACTTACGACTATTTGTGCGGGGAGGTTACACTTGGGTCCATTTCCATTTACATTCAATGTTGATAGACCTTTTTTTTGTTGTTGTTTTGTTGCTGGCAGGTTACAAACGCCTCATTTTATGTTGGTTGCAGCGTTTTTCTCCTTCTTCTAGTGTTTTCCCCGCTCTCACCACCGCCCCCGCCCCTCCCGCATCCGTCGGTCTCACCACGTTCACTGACGGCCGCGTCTGCGGCTACACCACAACACAACAACGGCCCCCTCCCGGCAACCCATTCGTTTTCTCTTCTTTTGCACAAAAACAACGCCGCACGCGCCAGCCGAGCGCAGCGCAAGCCACCCACACCGCGCCCCTCCCCGTCTTTATAGCCCCCGCTTCTTGTTTTCTTCGTTTGCCCCCTCCCATCTCCCGAATGCCATGCCATGCCATGCCAGCAGCGTTACGCGTGCCCCTCCCCTGTCCACACACTACCGCGAAACGAACAGCCTTCCGGGCCACATGCAGGGCACGCCCACCGCCATTCCCGGACGCAATTCTCGAAACAACACACACACAAAATGAACGCACTATCCCCACTTCGCTTCTCTCTCTCTCTCTCTCTCTCTCTCTCTCTCTCTCTCTCTCTCTCTCTCTCTCTCTCTCGTCCCTTCCCTTTAACGAAAGACAAACAAACCCCAGTTAACACACTTTCTCGACACCTTCATGTAGGGAGGGAGGGAGGGAGGGAGGGTGCGTGCGTGCGTTGTCTCGACCGTGACGGCAACCATCGACGATCCATTTCCCCCACTGGTAAAACATGTTCACTAACACCTACAGACATCATTCCGTACACACACAATGGCTTTGCACACGAACATAGACGGCACGGGCACTGTCGTACATTCTTCCTCAGAACCATCTCAACGAACGTTACATACACATCCGGGAAAGCAAAGCAAAGCAACGCAACGCACACAATTCAGCCGTCAAAGGTAACGTTCACCACGGCAGACACTTGCCGCCGCGCCGTTACACGCATTTCAGTGCGGCTACAATACACCTCCGACACGGGAACGTTCCGTTGCTCTACACCGCGTTTCTCCGTTTTGTTTGGTTTTTTTTTTCTTTTTTCTCTCTCTCTCTACTTTTTTTTTTCCCCTCTGTCCTTTCCTCCACCATTCTCTCCTCACGTTCTGCCCAGACATTCGACCGATCACAGAGGTTCACCTTTCGGTAACCGTTCTCAGCGCGACGGTATGACGGGTGTTCAAGACGTACCGTTGCGTGATGCCGGTGTACCGCGCCGATCGACAGTTTCCCAGAGGCGACGGATCGGACCACATCACCGACACACACAAACACGTGTGCGCACATTCGCCAAAGCGACCGTCGTCTTCTAGCGTCGCGCTTACTGTACTGTACTGTACTGCACTGGACTGGACACGCGTGCATGCATCTTCAATGACGACGTCGGTGTGCGTGCGTCGTACGCACAAGCAGACACAGTCAGTCAGACACGACTATCGAAATCAGAGTCGGAGGGAAGGTACATCATCGTGCGTGTCGCCCGTACAATGCAATACACATTGGTGTCTCAATGCGCGTTCATTTAAACGTCACTCACACGCCTCCACGCTGCAGCATTTACAGACACATCTCACCCTAGCCATGTATGGCGTGCAAACCGACCCGAAAAAACGGCCGTCGTTACACACTGACATTCCCAACAATCGCGTTTCGTTTCCATCCGTCACGTAACTAACCGGCACCTCCATCCAAAGGACACATCACCGATCGCACTTCCCCCACCTCGCAGACAGGTAACACCAACGAGTTGTGCGCACGTGCCTCCATTCCACGTCACACCGTGGCCGTACCCCGCAACACGCGACGCGCCCCCATCAATCAAATTCATCGCATCGGCCACCCCACCCCGTCGCGTCGCAACCAAAGCGGTAGCTATTGCCGCCGTCCACCCACTCACACACAAAACAACAACAACAACAACAACAACAATTCCGCCCTTCCCGCAAAGGCCATTTGGTGGCCCTGAAAAGGGCCGTTTTTGCCGCTCTCGCAACGGAGGAGCCTTCTCTCCTTCCATTCCAGAGCCACCTCCTTACTTGGAGCTCGTGTACTTGGTCACCGCCTTCGTGCCCTCGCTCACGGCGTGCTTGGCCAGCTCGCCAGGCAGCAACAGCCGCACAGCGGTCTGGATCTCGCGGGACGTGATGGTCGAGCGCTTGTTGTAGTGCGCCAGGCGGGACGCCTCGGCCGCGATGCGCTCGAAAATGTCGTTCACGAAGCTGTTCATGATGCTCATCGCCTTCGACGAGATGCCCGTGTCAGGGTGCACCTGCTTCAGCACCTTGTAGATGTAGATGGCATAGCTCTCCTTCCTCTTGCGCTTCTTCTTCTTGTCGCCCTTCGAAATGTTCTTCTGAGCCTTGCCAGCCTTCTTGGCGGCCTTCCCGCTAGTCTTGGGCGGCATCTCAAACAAGAACGTGAACGTACGGCAGCAACACCAGTAGCAAGCGCTCCGCTCTAGTCAGCGTCTCCCCACACAGTGGCACCCAGCGCGCCCCGCCGCCGCACCTTTACCAGCTCGCCCCGTTGCGGCCGCCGACCAATGGGCCGCGAGCGCAACCGGCCGCCGCACCCGAGAGCATAAAGGACCCCCACCCCTGGCGGCGCCGCCACTCCGCTGCTCGACTCGCTGCGGCTCGCACCGTCCTTCGTCTCGTCTCGTTTTCACACCACAGCCCATCGCCATGTCCGGACGCGGAAAGGGAGGCAAAGTCAAGGGCAAGTCAAAGTCCCGCTCCAGCAGGGCCGGGCTCCAGTTCCCGGTCGGCAGAATCCACCGCCTCCTGCGCAAGGGAAACTACGCCGAGCGCGTCGGCGCCGGGGCGCCCGTCTACCTCGCCGCCGTCATGGAGTACCTCGCGGCTGAGGTGCTCGAGCTGGCCGGAAACGCGGCCCGCGACAACAAGAAGACGCGCATCATCCCGCGCCACCTGCAGCTTGCCATCCGCAACGACGAGGAGCTCAACAAGCTCCTGTCGGGCGTCACCATCGCACAGGGTGGTGTCCTGCCCAACATCCAGGCCGTCCTGCTGCCAAAGAAGACCGAGAAGAAGGCCTAAACAGAGAGGCCAGGCAATCGGCACGCGGACCCGCCGCCCAGCAGCGCTGCGTGCTCCCCTGCACGCAACGCGCTTTGCCGGCCCGGCTCACAACAATCGGCCCTTTTCAGGGCCACCACACAAACCTACGTCCAAAGCAAAATTGCAGTCGTCCTCGCCGCACTTTACTTTAACGTCACTTCCACAGCCGCCGCCGGCAACAAGACCATACCAACTGCTACGATTGCAGGGGGGGAGAAATTCTGCGAGGTACCTCGGTGTCACGCCTGACATCCAAGTGTCACATAGGGGAACTTGGCACAAACGCTCACGCCAGGATGCACATCCTGTACCCTGTTCCCTCGACCCCGCAACAGGCGTAGCGATACTGGAATATGCGCGCCCTGTATGGGGCTGTGCAGCCAGATCGACGATGCATCGCCTACAGAAGGGTCCAAAGCAGAGCGCTCTACGACGGGCCTTACACGTCCCCGCGGCAGACCTGCATAGAACCACTCACAACACGATTCCGCGCCCTGGCACAAGCGTTCTACGCCACCGCGCGGAAGTCAGAAAATGACTGTTACGTCTTGACCCTTGGGCGATATGAACACCACAGGGACAGATGTGCAAGACCCGAGAGTCGCTGCTCCAGCAGTAGCACAGACAGAACACATAATCACTCTCAACAAACAGCAACGTCCGAAAACAAGCACAGTACCGAAGATAAGAACAACACACAGAAAAGAGGAGCAAATGTCCACAGGCGACAATAACCTCCACCAACTCCCCCTCTAACGGTAAGAGGACTAAAAGAGAGAAGAACAAGAAGAGCCGCCGCCATCTTGTCGTCCACAGCCCGTGTGGCCCAACACACACACACACACACCTTGTTTTGTTTCGTTTGCCTCAAGCACCTCCACGCACGCACAGTCGCCTTCCAAACGACAAGACAACGACAGCAATAATGACCACTGCGAGAGGAGCGTGTCGACACACCGCCCTCCACTCCCGCGCGCCCCAAACAAACGAAACAGCTGATCCGGCCGCCTATCGGCACGCCTTGCCTCGGCAACTCCAACGCCGCCGCAAACACACACAGCCAAACCGCGCAAATATTCACCGCCTCTCGCACAACAACAACAACAACAACACACAGCCCGGCATCTCCATCGATCGATAAACAAAGCAAACACAAAACGCCCTCTCTCGCACACACAGCCGCAAGACCCGCTTCCTTTCCTTTCTCCCAGTCACGTCACGTCAGTCAAACGAAAACGAAATGAAGAATGAAAGAAAGAAGGCAGGCAGGCAGGCAACACACGCAGCAACAACACAGACTCTTTCGCACTTTTCAATTTCCGAACAGTGTGGTGGCCCTGAAAAGGGCCGTTTTCGTCTCTCCCACGGCCGCGGGAAGGCCAACGCGGCACAGCACACCGGCTGCGACGCGCCTAACCGCCGAAACCGTACAGGGTGCGCCCCTGCCTCTTCAGGGCGTACACCACGTCCATGGCCGTCACAGTCTTGCGCTTGGCGTGCTCAGTGTACGTCACCGCGTCGCGGATCACGTTCTCCAGGAACACCTTCAGCACTCCGCGGGTCTCCTCGTAGATCAGACCAGAGATGCGCTTCACGCCGCCCCTGCGAGCCAGGCGGCGGATCGCGGGCTTCGTGATGCCCTGGATGTTGTCGCGCAACACCTTGCGGTGCCGCTTGGCGCCACCCTTGCCGAGCCCCTTTCCTCCCTTGCCGCGGCCAGTCATCTCTTCTAAATCCTCAAAAAAGCTCAGGCAAGCAAAACGTCTGCTGCAGCGGCTGGCTCCTCACCCGGCGCTAGCGAGTCGGCTACGGTCTGCGCCCAGCGCACGCGCCAGCCCCCCTATATAGACTCTGGCCCGCCTCCCCCCACCACGCGCAACCGAGGGCATATAAGCGCACCACGGTGGCTGGCGCGCGCCCGTGTCGTCAAGGCAGCACCCGACGCAGCACCTCGCTCGCCTCCACGCCGCTCCGCTACCGCTATGGCCCGCACAAAGCAAACGGCCCGCAAGTCCACCGGCGGAAAGGCGCCGCGCAAACAGCTCGCCACCAAGGCGGCGAGGAAGAGCGCGCCCGCCACCGGCGGCGTCAAGAAGCCCCACCGCTACAGGCCGGGCACCGTCGCCCTGCGAGAAATCAGGCGCTACCAGAAGAGCACAGAGCTGCTCATCCGCAAGCTGCCATTCCAGCGCCTAGTGCGCGAGATCGCCCAGGACTTCAAGACCGACCTGCGCTTCCAGAGCTCCGCGGTCATGGCCCTGCAGGAGGCCAGCGAGGCCTACCTCGTCGGCCTCTTCGAAGACACCAACCTGTGCGCAATCCACGCCAAGCGCGTCACCATCATGCCCAAGGACATCCAGCTCGCGCGCCGCATCCGCGGCGAGCGCGCCTAAACACCGCGCCAGCCGCTGGGCACCGCCCACGCACGCAAACAAACAAAACGGCCCTTTTAAGGGCCACTAACATCACTCCGTCGCGAGCAAACTTTGTCGGTCGCCTCTCGCCCCACAACCAGAGAACCAAAGACAAAACACCGCTTCCACTTCCCGTCCGTCCGCCACAGCCGCTCTCCTCTGCCAGCTTGCTGGCGCGCGCAACAATCAATCAACATCATCCCTCCCCGGCGCGGCGCTCAAAGCGCACAACACCCATCGGCCGACGCCGTCAACCACACGGGTGGCTGGCCGGCCGCCGCTTCGTTTCGAAACAAACAAACAAACAAAACAAAAACCCGCACCAACGGCCAGCCAGGCACGCAGGCTCGTCCAACGCCACCGACCCTTTCCACATCTCAACGTCCCCCGCCCCCGTTGCAAGAACACACACACAACCAAGACAAGACACATCCGAGGAGAAGGCAGGCAAACAGACAGACAAACCAAAGTATTCAAACAACATGACACAAACCAACCGTCGGCCGGCCGCGACCAAAAAACGGCGACAAGCAACCGCTACCGCCGCCCGCACCCGCCACCGACCCCCCGCAATCCAACCACCACGGCACGCAAACAGTATCCACACACGGGCATACAGAAACGCCAGACGGCACAACCACACCGCAACACGACAAGACAAAAACCTTCCCGACGTGCTTTGATGGCCCTGAGAAGGGCCGTTTTGGGCCGCGCGTCTCTTGCGCGCCACTAGACGACGGGGACGGGGGGTGGGGACGACGGAGTCAACCGCCAACCCTTCCTTTCCTTTCCCATTCCTTTCTTCTTCTCCTCTACTTCTTCTTCTTGGGCGACGCCTTCGCCTTAGACGGCGTCGTCGCCTTCTTCGGGCGCGGCGCCTTCGGCTTCTTCGTCGGAACCTTGGCGGCCTTCTTCGCCTTCGACGGCGACTTGGCCTTGGCCGGCTTGGCAGCAGCCGCCTTCTTCGCACCGGCGGGAGCGGCCGACGCCGCAGACGCCTTCTTGGCGGCGCCCGCCTTCCGACCAGTCGCCGCCTTCACGCCACCAGCCTTCTTTGCGCCGGCCGCACGGGCACCCTTCTTCTCCTTGCTGGCCGGAGCGGCGCGCTTCTTCTTGGCACCGCCAGCACGAGCCTTGCCGCCCTCAGCCGCCCCGCCGCCGGCGCCGGCAAGCTTGAAAGAGCCGGACGCGCCCTTCCCCTTCGTCTGCACCAGCTCGCCCGCCACCACGGCCGACTTGAGGTACTTCTTGATAAACGGCGCCAGCTTCTCCGCGTCCAGCTTGTAGTGCGCGGCAATGTACTTCTTGATCGCCTGCAGCGACGATCCGCCGCGCTCCTTCAGACTCTTGATGGCGGCCGTCACCATCTCAGAGGTGCGCGGGTGCGCAGGCTTGGCGCGCGGCTTCTTCGCAGACGACGCAGACTTTGCCTTCTTCGTAGTGCCGGTGGCGGCGGGTGCCGCAGCAGTCTCGTTCGTAGCCGCCTGATCTGCCATTTCGACGACGCGCGTTAACACACAACACAGCGAGCAGCGAGAGCGAGAAGAGACACGCAGCGAGCGGAGCGCACAGCAGAGGAATAGCCGCCTCGCGCCACAGGCCCAGCCAGTGTCGCGGGCGGGCGCGGACGGCCGAGAGAGCGGCCGCCACTCTGCGCGCCGCCGCGCCGCGCCTCCCGCGCTTGCTACCGCCCAACGTCCGACAGCCTGTGCGGAGCAGCCCCACACCTGCGCCACAACCACCCGCGCCTTTCAAACCACCGAGGATGGGGCTACACACAGCCACACCACAGTCGCCAACCAGTCGCCACGGCAGCGCCGCAAACCACGGCCAAACTGCAGCCACCGCGCGCTACAGCCTGGGTCGGCCCGCCGAGAATCGCCGCCCACGCCCAAATGCCGCCCCCACAGCCCCAGCCGGCGACCGGCCACAATGGCCAAACCTTCGGCAAAGGCCCCACACCGTCGCCGCGGCAGCCCGGCCAGCGCGGCCGGCGCCACAGCCACACAAGAGGAGGCGTGCGGCGATGACGGCCGTGCAAACGCACCTCCGCCGCCCCATCGCCCTCCCACCGTTTTCCCGATCGGCCCGCAGCCGTCGGGCCACGTCCTCCTCCTCTCGCCCGCCAACATTCACAGCCCTTTCGTTCGTTTCCCAACAATTTCAATTGTGCCCGCCGCAAAAAACGGGCGCCGCCTGCAAAGCAACATGCTCCGCCGGAGCGCCCCTCGCCGCTTACGAGCCAACCCCTCGCCCGAGGCAAACCGAAATCCGCAACTACAGACCAACCCAATCTGCCGTCAGCACACACGACAGCCAACATCACGCGTTACGAGTTAGACATTAGGTTCACACGTCTCGGTTAGGTTCGGTGGACGTGGGTTGGGTTAAGGGCACTTGGGTTAGGTTAAGCATTCAAAAACACACGTCAGGCGTCAGAGGTTAGGTTAGGTTACGTTACATTAAGGTTAGGTTAGGTTAGGTTAGGTTAGGGGCACTTGGGTTAGGTTAAGGGTCGGTGTTAGGTTAAGCGTCAAACTTAGGTTAAGCATTCAAACCACACGTCGGGCGTCCGAGGTTAGGTTAGGTTAGGTTAGGTTAGGTTAAGGCCACTTGGGTTAGGTTAAGCCTCAAACTTAGGTTAAGCATTCAAACACACGTCGGGCGTCAGGTGGCCGCAGCAGCCGCACCTACCTACCCACCCACCCACCCACCCACCTCACGGCCGGACAGCTTGGCTTACTTGGCGCTGAGGCTGACCTCACCGCACCTCACCTCACGCTACGCAACGCTACAACAGGTTCGGTTCGCTCAGCTTAGGCTTAGAGCTTAAGCGCCGAGGTCGGATTACGTTGGTTCACCTTCGGGCGCCACACTTTGGGTGTAAAGGTCGCGTCGGGTCGTCGGCACGCCGCAAAAACAAAAACAAAAGCGAAGCCACAGACAACGCCGACAAACGGGCAGCACGACCACGACCAGATACCGAGACACACGGACCACCCACCGGCCAAAGGGCACCAAACAACAAACCAGAGCACCACGTGTCGACCAGAGCAACCCGCCGCTCACGCGACGTGGCTGGCACCGAAGGGCCGCCGCAACTGCGCTTTCCGCGCCGGGCCGGATGCACGTGCGGCAACACCACCACCGCACACAGCCGCTGTTCAACATCAACCAACAACACGCCGCGGTCGCAGCCTCAACGCCAGCACACGTTTGCACCACCATTCACACGCACCGCACAAACAGCTGTCGCCGACAACACAAACACACCGCAACGACGCCGCCGCCGCCGCCGCCGCCGCCTCTACTTGTGCCGGCCACCCACCCCACCGACGGCGCACCTGTCGCCAGCCGGCAGTCGGCAGTCGGCAGTCGGCAGTCGGCAGTCGGCACGGGAAACGCACACCGCCACTTCGCTCGCGCGCACGCCACCAACCAGTCGTCGTCTCCAAAAACAACAAACAAACATAGGGCAGGCAACAAATCGCCTCGCACGAACCGTCCACAAAACTATCAAAGCACAGCCTCTGGCTAACGGCCACGACGCAGCGGCACGCTGCTCCTTTCCCCGCCCCACTCCATTCACAAAGTCACGCGACACCTTTCCGCCACTACGCGCAGCCGCACCCGACGCCCGTGGCAACGACACAACTACTGCACTATCCACCGTACACACAGCCAGCCAGCCAGCCAGCCAGCCAGCCAGCCAGCCAGCCAGCCAGCCAGCCAGCCAAAAGCACACCAACGACCCAAACACGCACGTGCAACGGCACGCCCCAAACCAGTCAACGTCGACAACCACACGCACGGCTGGAAACAGGCGTCCTTCCACGTTGCCATCAAGCTACACACAAGACACAAGGAACCAACAACAGCACGCCTGCCCGCCCGCCCCACTCTCACGCCGCAAAAAGCACACCGAAACCGCCAAACGCACATTCCCATCGCACTGACACCGACCGGCTCGCTACCACCACACCTCTCGGCAGCCGTTTCGCAGACATGACACGGCGCGACATGACATCACGACCAACTCTCCTTTCCCCGACGCCTTCGGCCGGAGCACAACGCCGCCAATTCGCCACACAGTCGACAAGCGCCCGCCCTCCCTGCACGACGCCGCGCAGCAAACGCGCCCGCAAACACATACCTCTCCTCTCTCTCGGCCGCCCGACGCGCCAACCGCCACACCGCCAGCCACTCGCAATTGTGCACTGCCGCCAGCCACACGTCCAACACGCCGCGCCGCCTCCGGCCACCCGCCAGGGGGCGCTCACGTCCGCGACAACAGCGCGGCCCGCCGGGCCAAACCGAACCGAGCCGCCCGCCGCTGCTCTGCACATCTTCCTGCGCGCATCAACAAAAACGAGGCAAGCGAGCACACCCCGTCACAACGCCACATCACGCAAATGCCGTGCCGACCTCTTGTGTCTACCGCCTAAATTGCACTCACCAGCCGCCCCTTCTTCTTCCTATCTATCTATCTGTGCGTCTGTGTCGGTCCGCGCGTGACGCCTCTCAACATCCGCCGTCGCCGTCCCCGTTTCCGCCCCAATGCCATCGTCGCGCCGCCGCCTCCTCCTCCTCCTCCGCCGCCCCTGTCCGGCCCGCACCACACCATACACCGCTGCTTGTCCCGGCCGTTGCCACCAAAGGCGCCTACCGCAAACGCGCCACGCCGCAGCCCCCGTGCGTGCATCTCCGTGCCGACGCTGCCTCTCTGCCCTCCCGCACGCACCTCGACCGACCGACATGCACTGCGTCGACGGCCTCGACAACACAGTCTCTGGGCTCCGCACTGCGTGTTCCGGTACGCGCGCTCAAACACCTATGTACTCATTACCAGCGATGGCGAGGCACCACACAATCTCTGACCAGAGAGTTTCTTATCGTCGCTAGTCTGCGCCACACGACACTAGTGGCACGTAGCGGGTCGGCAGGAACAGTTGTCATCTCTATGTGGCGGGTCGGGAGAGGTCGTAGTCAGTCGACGACAGTATTAGCGAGTGGACGATTGTACTGAGCGGGCGGCGGCGTGCTCTTCTCGCGACTCTGGTCTCCGTTCGGGACGATGCATATTGTTATAAAAGGTAAGGTAATGAAGCTGCATTGCGCAAATCTAATAATGTATGTCAATTGTAACTATTTTCTTCACAACAAAATGCCCCAATAATACTTTGTTTCCAAAGTAACTTTTTTTTAAAGGTAAAACCATTCATTTCCATTTAAAGAATATTTCCTCCAACAATCAAAAAATTCAATGTGAGCCGGCATTCATTGCACGAAGCTGTGTACAGGTAATCTACAGTTAAGAGCACATATAGATGCAGTTTGTTTCCTCTTTTGCCTTTTTTTTTCATTGACGTAACGATCTTTTGCTCTTTTTTTTTTTGTTTTTTATTCTGATTTGTACGTAGGCTGTTTGTTTACATTTTTTTTTATTGGTAATGCCACGTAGCGCTCTGTGTGAAAATCACTGCCTGTGCCGTGTGCAGTCAGTGGCCAGTTTGCATTGTTGTCATATGAACCTGCTATAGCTGGATGTGAACAGCGCGTACCGTTGCGCAGTTAGGGGTGAGCCGCCAGCACTGGTGCATGTGAGGAGAGATATGGCGGACTTTTCAAATTACATATATTATGACTTGTGATGATATTAAGGGTAAATACATTGTTTGTTGTTCTCTATTAAAATCTTTACTTTGCTAACTATCCCTATCAGTAGTTAGTGCCCTCCGTAGTTTGAATCTCTTATTTAGCTGGCAGTAGTGGTGCTCGCTGTATTGCCGTACTTCGAGTAATGACGATTTTTGTGAGGTAAGTGATTTCCGAAAGGTGTACTTTAATGTTACTCAGGGCCATTCTTTTGCAGGGATCTTTGATAGTCAGATTGCGTTGCGCTCAAAATATAGTGCGTCACTTTAAGCGCAGTTTTGTATACATTGTTGTTCAAAGGGGGGACGTTTCAGAATACAGGGCCGAAGGTCAGCCAGCGCTGCCCTTACAACGTTTATCGGGTTTTCAATTATGTCTCTTGAGATGTTCATGGTTCATTATTTCCATTCATCATATTATCGCGCGTTTCCCATCAATCTTCGTTCGTTCATTTTCTAGGGACGTTAACAACATTCTGGCACATTTTTATCATCATTCACGCACTCACTTACTTACGACTATTTGTGCGGGGAGGTTACACTTGGGTCCATTTCCATTTACATTCAATGTTGATAGACCTTTTTTTTTTTTTTTTTTTTTTTTTTTTTTTTGTTGTTGTTTTGTTGCTGGCAGGTTACAAACGCCTCATTTTATGT